>NW_026863352.1:0-49177 GCF_026571515.1 Ruditapes philippinarum | reverse complement strand
GCTGAGAAAAAGTGGGTAAACTCACTGTTAAAAACTTTTAAAAAACAATTAAAAATCACTATAATTCTTGTCGTAAAAAAAAGGGCCGGCAAAGAGCAAAGAGACATTTTTGGAAAAAATGCAAAGAAGATATCTTTTGTTTTTAAACAAGCCCAGAAAAATTTTGGAAAACAATAAAAGTGGTGTGTTAGTGCAAAATAAAAACCCAACCCCCTAAAAGTATTAGATGAGAAAAGGTTGTAAATAAAAAATTTTGGGTTATGTACTTTAAGGTGGGAAAAAAAAGAAACCTACAGCAAATAATGGACTGACTTTTGTATTGTCTGACCCTGGGCTCTGCTTTAAACAGGAAATTTTTATTTTAAAATTCGTATGCAATATTAAAATCGGCGTAAAAAAAAGCAGTGGTGGGACCTCCCATATGAATTTTAGAAATGATACTCCCATTTTATTTTTACATAAGGCTTTTAATGTATGTTTTGAAACTGGTTATTGTCCCTTGTGACTGGGGTAAAGGTTATTATTACGCCCATCCGAAATCAAATACTAAAAGATCCAAAAGATCCATCGAATTACCAGGGTATTACCTTTGGCCCCCAACTATTACAAAAGTTATATTGTTTCAGCTTCTCAATTGATGACTTTGCAAAATGGCTTTGAAGATAATGAATTTTTTTGCAGAAGGGCAAAACTTGGTTTCAGAAAAAAAGAAGTACTACAGATCATTATACATAGCCTAACAACACTTTATTGAGTCACGACCTAAAGAGAAAAACTGCTACTTTTGCGGCTTTCATTGACCCTTAAAAAGGGGGATAATTATGGTACTGTAGACCGCTCTTTTTGTGGAACCGTATTGCTAACATGGGTGTTAATAACTAGAATGTTAAAAGCCATTAAATCTTGTATGCTAATGTAAGTTCATTGCTGTTAAAATTAATGGCTACAAAAACAGAATTGGTTTGATGTTAAGATTTTAGGTTTGAGACAAGGATGCATTCTGTCACCTGTCCTTTTTAATTGCTTTATAAATGACCTTGCCTTTTACTATAAACTCATTAGATTTGGGGCTTAGAATTTAAATGGATGCGTACTCTAAGTATCTATCTTACTATATGCAGATGACATTGTTCTACTAGCAAAAAATGAAAATGATTTGCAGACTATGTTGAATACCTTGTGTCATTGGTGATATAAACAATATGTCTATTAAATGAAGTCCTAAAAAGTAATGTTATAAGTCACTTACACTAGAACATCATCTATGTTCTAGAATCCGAGTATGTATTTAAATGTAATTTGCAATGTGTTAGACTATACAGACCCAATATACTTATTTAGGTCTTGTATTGAATGAGTTCTTAGATTACAATGTAAAAAGGCAAAGGTTTTGTATGTCACATTGCAGGCAGGTAGAGCCTTGGGCCTTTTAATTGCAAAATTTTCAAACATATGGGGGGAATGCCCTCCCAAAGGGTTTTTAAAAAGTTGTACGATTGCTAGTTTGGGGGTAGTAGCTAAGGGGGTTTTTTCATTTGGGGTACAAAAAAATTTGCCTGTTTTGGGATCCCGTCCAAAACAAAACCCTATGAGGTTTTTTTTTGGGTACGGGTAGAATAAAACCCCCAAACTCTCCCTTGTTGCGGTAAACATGGGGGAAACCAGTTTTTTGCAAAGGCAGGTTAAAAATGTGAAATTAATTTGTTTTAGTAAAATTTTTCCCAGTATCCCCAGTTTCAGGGTTGGGAAAAAAACCCGATCTTTAAACATTTGAAAAATTTATGTGTCTGGTACCAACTGTAAAAAACTGGAATTATAGAGTACAAGATATTTTGATAAGGTACAACTGTGGTGATAATGTACATTTACACAAGAAAAAATTGTTAGGAAAAATAAATAATAGAATTTGTCCTTTATGCCATTTAGGGGTAGAAAATGAAAAACATGTGTTGTTGTACTGCAATGTTTATTCTGACATTAGGAACGATCTGTTTGTAAAAGCTATAGAAATAGATAGTGGGTTTGAAAACTTAAGTGATGATGAACAGTTATACCTTTATACTCTCCAATCCAAAATATTGTTAAATGTGCGGCAAATTCCTGTTATCAAATTCTTAACATTCGAAATAGATATATGTATCACAACACTTGAGACTCAGTAGATGATTTTAAACATTTTAAAATAAGTATTGTTATAATAAAATAAGATAATATTTGTTTTTGACAATAACTTGTATATATCTTCAGACTTGCGGTGTCTCCAAAGATATATGGTAGTAGAATGTCGAAAATAAATTAATTTTATACATGGGGTAGGGCATTTTCTTAATAATAATTACGGTTTTTTTATCACATGATAAAGACCATGGTTGCTAATCTAGTTCTCATTTCTAAAATCTTATTAAAGTAAAGGAAGTTGGGTTTTAGAGGGCTGAGTGATCAATTACTTATGACAGAATTTTAATGTTTTATATGTCGGTTTGTTTTTAGAAAAAATTTAAAAGATAAATTTATGTTGGATTAGCAACTGTGTCCCCTACTA
This sequence comes from Ruditapes philippinarum, assembly GCF_026571515.1. Taxonomy (NCBI): domain Eukaryota; kingdom Metazoa; phylum Mollusca; class Bivalvia; order Venerida; family Veneridae; genus Ruditapes; species Ruditapes philippinarum. The sequence goes on along the minus strand of NW_026863352.1, from coordinate 46,635 downwards.
ATTTTTAAAACCTGCCCTAACTATATGAAAATATTGATGTCCTGGTTTATGTACCAGTCATGGTGTGGGTGGAGCAACGAAAGTGTCATCATAAGGTTTAACACATTTCCCGGTTTTTCCAAAAAATTGCTGCTTACTGCTTAGGGGTATATAATGTATAGTTTTTAAAATTAAGGGTAAAAGGGAGTGGAGTTCCACTAATAAGAATTGAATTTTTAAATCGTGAAAATTTTTCCCCAATATAAAAGAACCAGATTTTAAAGTTAGGACTGAATGGCCGCTGGGGACCTTTCCGCTTTTTTTGGGCCTTTCTTTTTGGGTGGGGTTTTTTTGGTTTGGCCCTTTTCTGTTTTATGAAAACCCATAAGCCCTAAAGAAAAATTTTTTTTAGAATGCCCAATTTTGAAATTTTTTATTTTGCCCCTTTTAAAAAATTTTTAAAAATATGGATGAAAACCCCAAATAAAAATAAAAATATAATTAAAGTAGCTTAATTTTACCGGGAAAAAGATAAAACTTTTTTTATAAAGATTTTTTTAGCGCGCTAAAAACTAAACCCCTTTTTAAACCTTAAAAAATTCCCAACGGTGGTAGGCAGTCTAAACATTTCATTGCCGTCTTCTTTTGCGAGTTGGTCTGTGACGGATGTTTGAAGACATCTGTTCATCCGTGCCAACACTAGACGCCATACATAGCAAAGCAAGGCATCATCAAACGAGACATTATGTCTTTGTTTCCAGTCCTGGAAATAGGGAGCAAAAGGCAAACATCAATTTACGAAAATGTATACTTATGTTTAAAGCAAGCGATTTTTCTCAATCGTATATATAAAAGGAACATCTTATATATTGTCCTCTGGGTGTTCGATGTGGGACATCTATCTGTCTGGTTGATATGATAAGCAAGATTTGATATAATAAATGGGTTCTCATATTTCTTATAACTGTTCGCCATTCATTTTTTGAGTGTTACAGCATTTTCTAAATAACTCTTTGTAAAAAAGATGAACATGTGTCATAACAGACGGTTTTACAAATACTTTCTTGCCTTTTTTGGTTGTTGTTGATGGCCTTCGAGGTATCACCTCTTTTGCAGATTTTAATTCCAACACATTTGTGTTGAAGATTGAATATTGCTTAAACCAGTAATAGAGGCGTGAGAGATGTTGTATCTTTATCCAAACCCTCTTGAACAAATTCTCAAACCGAATCTGCATTTTTCATATTAAATTGTTTTATTTAATGAAAAAATAGACCCGGGTTTTCGCTTTAATGAAAGGGAAACTTATGATCTTTATTCATTCTTTAAACCTAGAATCAATGTTTGTCCCATTAAATTGTGTTTGGGTATGAACCTTACATTGTTACAGATGTTTTATTTGAATCGCAAACAAAAAATCTTTTGTTCTGTCGTAGCCATTTTCATTTTTGACAGTGTTTAAAGAATTATTTAACGTCCTCTGAAAGAATAAATTGATTTATTAGGAAACGGTTTTTATGACTTCAAAGTATCAAATTGCCTGTTTCAGCATGGTTTCGTGATGTAAAAATTCTGAAAAACGGTCGATACAAATGCATTTTAATGTAATGTACAGTGATTGCCTCGAATTGATCAGTGAAAAGAACAACAACATCCAACCGAGTACGTTTTAATATGGTGTTCTTTGTTTCATTATTTGACGTGTAAAAATGCTTTCTTTTAGTTTTACAACTCAATGCATAAAACGTGCTGTTTAACAGTTGATTTTAAATTAACAGAAAATATTTATCATCCTTTATATATGATTATTTCGTCGCGTTATATTTACTACATTGATGAGATGGCCTAAGTGCTGAATTCTTGAAATCATAAAGCATTAACCTTAAGGCGTTTTATTGATAAGCAAATGAAACTGTTAAAATACGTTTTGTTAATCATAATGAATGTTAATGAAACTAACTGATTCTTTATAATTCCGACTTCTTTAAAGTTATAATTTTATGCCTAATGTGTTTACTGGTAAACTTGAGGGCCTAAATGTGATACGGCCAAATACGATATGCGTAAAAGTAAAATTATGAATTCCAAAATATATTTTTAATAATTGAAATAACGTTTTACATAACAGTAACAGTCATTTTTTTCTCTGCTGAATCTCTTAATAGGTTATTTAACAAATTATCAATAGGCAGTACGGAAACACTTCTAAAAAAACTCACAGTGTGCCATTGGTGAATATCTAATTTGTTTACTGTGGAACAAAAGAGATAGTCACTTAAATATGTCCAGGAACACTAAAAAACACCAAAGGCTATGACAGATTATTTCAAACTTGTCTTTCTATCATAAATTATATTGGTCAAATGATTGTCTCTTTTAGAAAAATATTGTTCATACAGTCATTTCAAATAGAACTATAGGAAAACTTATAATTGTATAAGTATATCGTTGATAAACAAATATCATTGATGAAACAAATTCAGAAATTATCATCACTATGGCATTTATCGGTGTCTGTTCAAGAAGAAGTTTGTCTCAATAATTATAAAATGATTGATGATGAAGGTAAAATAATTGTATTTCTAGGAAGATATTGTTCATACAGAAATATAGATATATGTTATTTATTGTTCTAAATTTATGGTAATGAAACGGCACTATCTTCAATCATTTTTTAAATATGAACTCATTTCTAAAGGTACACAGTTTCTTTCTTTTTAGAATACAGAATTTTTTAAACATTTCTGAAACACATGATACATTGATTATTAAAAATCATGACTTCATAATCTTATTTTTAAGGAGTTAGAAACTAACATATCATAATATCACTGCATAATAAACTTTCAAAAAATTCACCACGCATGTTTGGACAGTATCTCCATGATTCGTTTTTTTCCTAAAGAAATGTTCGAGTTGCAGTGTTAAAAATGCTACTGCTGTTAAGTTGAAAACATATTTTTATTCTATGAAATTTATCAAATCACAAAACCCCTAAAATCAGCGTATCTGGTATTTGGTAATTCAGATTTTGAGAACATATAGTGTACATGTAAGAAATGTAGGAGAAGATGTGCACAAAATAGGATTTCTCTATATTCCTATGAAAAAGCACCGACTTTAGCGGTATTTAATGTTCAACACTTAATATGCTGTAGTCAATGAACTCGAAGCACACGGAATCGAATTACATAACAACACTGAAGTGTAAGGGGGAGACAATTTTACAGCCACAGCACGGTACTCGACACCTTCTGTTGTGAAATACATGTATCAAATTCCTGGCGACTCGTAGCATCGGCTTAAGAAAAATTCAATCTTCAAAACTTTATGTACAGGAATCAATGGTCTCGAACGACGGAAAAAATGTAGACACGGAAGTGATGGAAGGAGCACCCTTTGACTTGATGTTGAGAAATAAAAAAGGAGTGCACCCAGAAGATAGTTTCAATATGACTTATTTTGTAAAACACAAATGGACATAAATTTGTTCACACAATTCTGACATAAGGCGGCAAAAGAATAGTTCTGTGCAAGTGTGGCGGAGGGAGTATGGGGATTTGCGTACAGAATTAAGTATTTGTGCGCTCCCGCCAGCCACCCATCAGCATTCACCGATCTTATTACCAATATTTTATTTCTTTATGAAAACGTTGTTAATAACAAAACGTCACTGTAGCACAACTTCTGCAGAGCAACACTCTTAGGGTGAAAATGTTTTAGACTCTTGCTATGAGATGTAGCTTTGTACAGGTGAACTCTTTTGTGAAGTTTTACTGTAGGACAAAATGAAACTGATGAAAAATAAGTAAAGATTTAGAGGGTCATTGTGCGGAGGAGGCACTGTATTATTTTCCTGCTGTAATGAACGCACTGCATATCAAAGTTAATGTTGAAATAGGAATTTCAGTTTTATTAACAATTTATGTGATAAATGAAGTCGCTCAAACAATGAAGTTTATGAAGTTTCACATTTGATGGACACTGGTAACGAGGGCGATCTAAAACATAAACAAAATAGATAATAAAACATGATTTACAGATATGACTTACTTCATCAAGCCTCAGGAGTCATCTGCGGCAGAATAAATTATTCTTTCGTAACCAGTGGGAAATAATAATTATGATTGTTCGCTAAATATCTAATAAATTTTTCTTATATTTGTAAACCTTCGCACTTGTATCAAGGAAACATTTTTGAAATGATGTAAGAGGCATAAATATTAGAGGCATACGTCTTGCTCATATAACAAAGAATAAAAACCAAAGGACATTGAGACATGTGGAATATGTTATGTATATTGCACATGTATAATGCATGTTAGTGCCTCTTAATTAACTACTTAGTTAAGATGTTAACTAGATACGTAACTAGTTAACATTAAGCTGGTAAAAAGATAAAAGGATGGCAGTTGTAGGCACTAACATGCATTTATTTTCCGTTACGATCTTTTATCTATTGAAAAAATTAACTAGTTACGTAACTAGCTAGCCACATAACTAACTAGTTAATTAAGAGGTTAACTAGTTACGTAACTAGTAAACCTCTTAATTAACTAATAAAAAACTCTGAAAAACAAAACAAAGTGATCCCTCGGAAGCATTGACCACAACAAAATTACAAGAGAATTGCAGACTCGGTTTGATTAAGTCTGTACATAGTTACACATAACTAACTAGTTAATTAAGGGGTTAACTAGTTACGTAATTAGTGAACCTCTTAATTAACTAGTTAGTTATATGTTTATCTGGTGGCAGAAATATGCCACCATAAAATCAGCATTATCTAGCAAATAAATACCTAAAATAATTACATAATTAAAAACAATTTTTTCTTCCATAAGGGATCTGAGAGATACATGAATAATGCTAAAAAAGAAAAAAAAAGAAAAAGCAGTTGCCCCTTCTAGGGTTTGAACCCACGCCTTCCAGACAAGTGATTCTAGCCTGTTTGAATACTCTTCAAAGTTGGAGGTAATGCACCTCAAATTTTATTTGTCTTGACAAAGGTTGACATGCATGTCTAAATAAAGATTTTTTAAATGCTGTCTATTTTGGCAATCGGATCTTTATCCTTTTCCATTTTATAACAGAAATGTCTAACGAACAAACATTTCTATCTCATTGAAATACAATCTGAGGAGGAAACTAATAGAAGCATCGATATTGAATGTTGATTTTGACTTTCCTGTCTATGAATCAATAAGTTATATCATAGCTCAATGCTCGTGCAGTGACACGTGTCAAGTGATGGATCTATATGTTTGCGGAAATCAACGTTTTTTTTGCAAAATTGCAGAAAGGATAACAGAACTGAGCTCTTGGCTTCTAAGATCTAATAATAAAATCAGTTTCACGGTTGAAAAGTTTGAAGAGAAAAAATAAACCAGGACAAATACTTATAACCTTTATTGACCGCTGATGATGACGTCAAACGTATCAAATATCTAATAAATCACTGTGTACTTTACTGTTTTTATTTCTAGCTACATCTTTTTCTCTGTCTGTTACAAGCAACTTATCTCTGCAAAATCTTCGTGACGGTTTTCCAAAAGGACAAAATGTCAAATGATTTAATCAAAAGTTATTGCGAATCATTAGTTAAATATTCAGCATCTAATAAGATCTCGCGTGCACATTATACACATTATGACAAATGAAACAGAATGGGATAAGGCAATTTCTTCTATTCTAAGGTTGTAAATATCAATTAGGTAATGCGTTATCGAAATGAATGAGCCTGTTCATGAACGGTAGTGGTAAATGTAAGATATAGCCCACGCCCCCTAGTACCGGCTTAAGCAGAACAGAATATTTGGTTGCTGTAGAATGAAGAAATATCGTGTACGTATTTATACTGGTGTGAACCCTCATGGAACCCTCTATTTGAGACGTCCATGCCAGTTAAATTTGTTATCTCTGCATCGAACATACATCAACATACAAATGTTTCATAGACAAGAAAAGACGGTCTTGTCATTATTTCAATTAAATGCAGTTTTTTATATGTAAAGATCAGGTCTGAGAAATCAATTGGACGCAATTAGTGTTAGACGGATAATAGTATATACTTTTCTTTCGATTGTATTTTCTCTGGTAAATTGGAAATGCCTCGGAAGCTATAAATCAACTAACCTTCTCTTATTTTGTTCTCATTTACCGTAGCAATTTTCTAAATCACATATTCTAGTCAGGCCATGAAGAGTAGGTACGTATTTGCAGAATTATTTATTTTTAAACCCCGTCACAAGCATGTTGTTGCTTTTAGCAAGGAATTTTACACTTATTGTTCAATACTGATTGGTTGCAGGAACAGATTCTTGAAAGGGTGGTCTAAATGATTGTAGCTTCCTACACAATTGGTCTAAAATTAATTCTGTATAAACCAAAACGTCTTGTAAATTAGATATTTTTACCAGAAGAAAACTTCCGTTGCTTGATAAATGTGAAATGCTTTTGGAAGTATTGTTTTAGAGTATATTTATTACAAGTTCATATTTTATAAGTATACTTTATTTAACTATAATTCGTGATAATGAATATTTCAGTGAAGGATGTATCAGTATTGTATTCTGGATAAAGAACTTTAAATTGGGAGTCTTGTTATATTAAAGTGTGTACTGGAGTGTTCAAATAATGAAGCGCAACAAATTCATGTTGAATTTACTTTTAAATTAATAAACAGTTACCAATATTAATAATTTATTCAACAGAATAAAAACATTTGTGCCAGACATTTCCTGTCAATAAGACAAAATGTGCGGCTAGGCAAAACAAATTTAACTCTTTAACTGCCAGACCATGTTTCTTATTCGATTGTATTCAGAATCCGTTTTTATCATTCATGTACTTCATATATGCGGTCATTATTGTCCATTGCTCAGCAAAATATATTATGTAAGAACAAATATAAACAACAATTCAGCATAAAAATACGGATTGATCTAGCTATGCTTGTAAACTGAAAACAATGTGTAACATTCGAACGCTGCTTAACTAATAGATAAGAATGGTACAAATATACATAATATACATATGTACATTTAAATAAGCAGCAACAATAACGCTCCTGTCATACTTTTTATCTGGACAAATTATTATCTGGTTTTTGTTTGGTATTTCTTAGATCAATAATTAGAAGAAACTGGTAGTTCTTTGTTTTTGTGCTTATTCGATTTTAATTTCTTAAACAATATTTGAATAATTAATTTGCTTGTTTTCACTTATGTACTTTACAAGTTATATATTGTATAATATTAGGCTTATGTCAGCTAAAACGGTGTAATATATTCAACTAATGAAGTAGGAGGATTGCTGAGGTCACACATAAACTACAGGTGTTGGGCAAAAACTTCCCTTGTTTGTCATAGATAATTAGATGATCTAAATCAGAAACCGTTGACATATTAGAGTGTATGTAATTATTAAAGATTGCGGTCATATAATTGCTTACATTTACTAGTACTGGTAATTCATCTGGATCGCATAGAACCTAAATGGTCTAAGTTACATGAAATATGTAGAATTTATAATTGTCTTACCAAACTGAATCTGCAATATTTAATTATTGCTTTTTTAACATGCCAAATATTAGAATTTCTACTGCGTGATTATTTTAAACGTGAATAATATTGTCATTTAAAAGTGTAAAAATTAAACATAAAACCCCTAGTGTAACCTTCTACAAGAAAGATGAAATATTGGATAGTATTTTAAAAATGAATAATTGCTTTCTTTTTAATTTTGTAGATGAACGTTTTTATCAACATTCAGCAATATCAGTATCATCATTGATGAGATAATTTTAACAAGTAAACCTTAAATTGATGATGTATTTCAGGTTTATCAATAGTTCCCTAACATACGCACACATAATGAAAGGTATATGTGAAAAGTAACTATCATTTACTATACAAACAAACGTCATTTATTTTCCATGTACTTTCTTGTTTATAATATAGTATCATTTGTTTCAAAGGAAATTACAAACTGGTGTTTAAATTATGTTCTGTAAATCTTTTTTTGTGAAATGTCATGACAACTTGCGCGCTATTCCCTTTATTATGACATTGTTCCTCACTATTATAATAGTACAGGCAAAATTGATTTTATTATACGGCGATAAACAAAGAGATTAACCTTTCCATTAAAATTCTTAAAACTTTTATTTTATCAACATCTGTTTCCAAAACAATATTAATTGGCGTTGTATATTGACACATTGTAGCAATTATGACTTATTACAAAATATCATTTAAAGTATCATAGTGAAATTATTTGATCACACTACTTTAATGGGCGCAAATCATTGTACATGTTTTAGCAAAATGAAATATTCAGAATAAAAGACAACACTTCCATCCTCATGCTGACAGAAAGCAACACATGCTTTAGTTAAGCGCCGCGTTACTTTTAATTTCAAAATGCATCTAATATCAACAGTCCATAAATAAGATAAAAGAAACTGTTTGAGATCATTCGAACATTTACAATGATTGTATCATAGGTTGGGGACCTTTTTGTTGAAAATGTGTCTGAGGTAAATCGTTTACATAAACATGCACAGTGTGATAACTGAAGTGCAGGTATAAGTTACCCGCACTCCAGAGCATGCCCATTGATTGGCTAATTTTTTTCCTGTCTTAACTTATATGACGTCATATTCAGATGGGTTTTCTGGGGTTTCATATTATAACATCAGGGGACGTGTTTATGCTGCCTATGATACAAAAGAGAAATAACATCAAAAAACTCGGTAATCTGATTTATACTCGGGGGCTATGCTCCCTCGTAGAAATGTTTACATGCTCTTTCTAGTACATAGAATGACTAATCTTGTTCGACAAATAGGAGATATATTTGGTTTTATTGTTTGCCTTTATGTTCTTTTAGCGAAAGTGACGGAAGTTACTGTCAACATCTCGTGTCATAAAAAAACGCGCTTCTGATCCTTAATATCGATTGCATAATGTTGAAAGTTTAATCAACTCTCTGCTTGATTTAAAACCTATCAGTCAGGCTTAGCTTCACACTAGTGCTTCGCTTTCATCTTGTGGATCATTCTGTGAATGTCATATGTCGTGTTAATTTTTAAATGATATAAAGAGAGAATGTTGTAATCATATTACTCGTTTAAATCGGTAATACTATAACAAGGAATTTAACTGTTAAATGAATATTATCGTTATGTAAAGTTTGTTTTGAATTAACATTTTGTCATAGTTATGAACACAATCGTGTTAAATTTCAACACGGATTTGGTGCCACAGTTATTGTCCTATGATTCACCAATTATCATCATTATAGATAGCTACTACAACTACTGTAAGAATATATTACAATTATTCTTTGAGCATATGTTTTAAAACGGAGAAATTTAAGAACAAAACATCTACCACAGACCCCGAGCCTTCATATATGGCTTTTACACAAATCTATAAATCTTCATAAATGTAGACAAATGATGTTCCTTACATCCAAAATGTAAATATATGATACGTTTAAGTTTCGTTTTGATTCGACATACTTAAGCAAGTGGATCAAGAATACCTACATCTAAATGGTTACATAGAAAATGGTCATTACATTTTAAAAAGTGTGACAGTCTCTGTCGCTATATCATAACTTGTTGTTCGCTGTCGTGTGCTATGTTAACGTTATTATCTGAAATGTGTTTATTGATGCGTGTATTAACTTAATATTTAGACTTTGTCGACATCAAGTTTTAATGATAAATATTATGTATAACCCTTTTATAAATAGCTCAATCCTTGTTAGCTATATCAAACCAAGTTATAACTCATCCTATTATGCTAAATGTTACATAAAATATTATTCCAGTTATTAATATTAATATCATTTTATTACAAGTCTGCTAGTTTATACAGAACTTATTTTAGTTCGAATGTTTAGGAAGCTATGACCTTACAAACACACTCTCGCATCCGTTCCTAGAACCAACAATTACTGAGCAATGAATGAAAAGTTTCTTTCTCAAGGAAACAACGATTTGCCCCTGACGGATTTCAAACCACGCATCTAACCCTTAGATTACTGGTCCAACATGTTAACCATTCGGTCCAGCCGAACTTTGTCTGCTAACTGCGTGCGCCACATTTTTTTCCAAATAACAAATACACTTATTTATCAAGCATTCCATAAAATGATTTTCTAACTTGATAGACAGGATAAAGATTACTCCTAATGTCGTTCTGTATCATTTGAATAATGACTAGAAAATCATTATTGAAACAAAGTTATAAAACAAATGGTATAATAATGATCCTACTTTTATTTATTTTGATTTTCGTAAATCATACAAATATTAAAAATATCCTGTTCACTATATATAATTTTATTTATGCAAAGTATCACAACTTCAAAATGTGTGAAGTAGAATGTTACTCGTTACAGATAATCATATTTACCATATGGTCTGTAATAAAATTTTGTAAGATTAAGTTCAACATTGGATGCAAAGCATTCGAATAAAGCGTTTTTGTTAAAAAAGCGCTGTCTCGCTTTAGTATGGTCTTGGTATCAATATGATAAATACAATTATTCTGAAATAGCCACAAAAAAGTTCTGCTAAAATCTTAGACTGATATCGACTCCAGGGTAGTTTAGAGTTACTGTTGTTTTAGAATATGATAAACAAGATCAACAAGGAAGGGCGGCGTTCAAATGAAAGCAACCCCTACAGGTGCTGTCATATTAGAATACGGTGTTGTTTGCATCTTCTTACTATGCTATAAAACAAGAACACTATGAATAGCAGTTTGACATTTTATGCTATTGAATTAAATTAAGCTAATTAAACGGAAATATACATTTGTCCCTTGAAAAATGTGTCACGAAAAGAATTAATTCTGTCAGACATCTAACGTTTAATGTCATTAACAAGGTCATAAACGACATCAATCAAGCTTGACCTTTACTTTCACTGCATTAATCTTAGCTAATTGATCGAGATATTACTTCGGCCTAAATTCATCAAACTTTGTAGTGATATTTCATTTCACGTAGTGTACCTACTCGTAATCCTACGGCAGAGAAAAAAAATCTCATACGAAAATAATCTCCAATTTTATATATGGATAGCTCAATAACCTTTATTTTATATCGAAGCACACATATTTGGAGTTTAATTCCATTTATTAAGAAGAAAGGGTAGTTTAAATATTCCGCCGGAATATATATTTCTAGTTCTAATTCAAATAATGTTTCTGTTACATACGAGTGCACTCCAACCTGATTACCTTGAAATTTGTGTGTCAATGAACCGATTCTTTGTCTACCGTGGAAAATTTCTGCCGGTACTGATAACGACGGTAGTACAGGTTAAGAGTAGGGCGCTGCTTATGTGTCACAATTGTAAACAATAATTTTCTTCGATTAAAAACTAATCACTTAATGAATGGAAGATAAATACCGTATGTGCTTATGAACGTCGCCTTTTAACTAGTGTATAACTGTCATATTCGTCCATTGAATTAACGATCGATCTTGACAGTACGTCTTTTTGCGGGAATTAAAACGAGACTCGTCATCATTGTCGCGACGAAAATATTTCTGACATACGGTAGGTGTATTTGAATTTTCGTTATTTTCAGTCACTGGATTTTTGTACACCATGCCCCAACTACCGACTTAAGCAGAATTCAACATTTAAACATGAAAATGGTGAAATTTTGATATTGGAAACAGGATACATCCGAAGATGTGTTCATATGGCGGTTAAATCATAGAACGTTCAATGCGATACTTTCGAGCCATTCCATGAAAAGCGGCTATGGTCCCCAGAGTAATAGAAAGCGTGTGCCCATGCATCTTCCTTTTGTTACGAGCCAGGCGTAACTAGAAAGAAAAGCCAGCAACAAACTTGTAACAACAACAAATTTATTACAGAAAAATTATTAAAGAAAAATAAAATAACAAATTACTTTACAAATACCTGAAGTCCAAATAAAAGTGAAAATCTTAAATGTCTAGTCTGATCCTGGAATGATCCTTTTTGAATAACACAGTTAAATCCAAGTTAAATCCAAGAACACTTTAGAATAAATTCCCACAATAAAATCCACAAGAATAATTAATAATCCAAGCTCCAATAAATCACTTAATTTCCAAGTTAAATAATACTCCAAATATATTGATGACTTAAAAGATCACTGATGACTAAAAAAAAGGTAAAGGTAATGAAAAATGTCAATTTATATATATTAACTAAGAAAATTCCAGAAAGGTCTATTATGTTCTCAAGTAATCATAATCTAGCAACTTCAACAATAAAGAACATTCCAGAAGTTTCTATCTAAATATAATGCATGAGTTTTCTACAACAGGTAAGAACGTTCTAGTACATACATGTAGTTTATGTTCTAAAAATAGAACAATGATAATATTGGAAATACCAACTGGTCATATATAAATTATATACATGTAATAAGTTGCATACATAACACTTTGCCATCCACAAACAGGCTCAATAAGCCTGCAACATTTTCAATTTTGTCGTTTTGTCGTTCCGATATTTAAAGATTGTTCAGCACGACATTATTGTTGTACTTCTGGTAATTTAGTTCTTTCTATTCGGCTATTTTCTTGCTGGGTGGTTCCAGTATTCCTTACTTGAATACTGTTGAATCACCCTTAGGATATGTGGCCTGCTTTTTAAATTTGTCTTTTGACGTCTTATCTGTGATATGCAGGCTCAAGCCGGTGCTAGGGGCGTGAGGGATGTTGCACATTTTCATTATCCCTCATGTACAGACTCAATCAAACCGAGTCTGCAATTCTCTTGTAATTTTGTTGTGATTAATGCTTCCGAGGGATCACTTTATTTCCAGATATTTATACTTCACAACAGCAGGTGTCAAGTGCTGTGTGGCAGCTGTAAAAAGTTGCCCCGTACTTCACTTCAGTGTTGTTATATTTTTCTGGTCCTTCGGGATCATTGATGCCAGCACTATTAAGTGTTGAGAATTGAGTACCGCTCAAGCCGGTGCTAGGGGGCGTGAGGGATGTTGCACATTTTCATTATCCCTCATGTACAGACTCAATCAAACCGAGTCTGCAATTCTCTTGTAATTTTGTTGTGATTAATGCTTCCGAGGGATCACTTTATTTCCAGATATTTCCACCAATTGGTTTCTCGTTTAGGGCACACGCATTTTTTTACTTGGGAACCATATGCCGCTTTTCATGGAATGTGTTACGTGTCAAATTGAAGGTTCAATGATAACCGCCATATGAATACATCTGCGGATGTTTCAAAATTCAAAATTGTACCAGTTCATGTTAAATGTTGAATTCTGCTTAAGCTGTTTCTAGGGGGCGTGGACGGTAGTTTGCACTTGACAGTACCGTTCATGAACAAACTCGATCAAACCGAGCCTGCAACATTTTCAATTTTGCCGTGTTGAACTGTCTTTAGGGATTCTTGTTTTCTCTATCGGATGTTCTTTAGATATTCTGATTTTCTCTATTTTACATGATCATTTATTTGTTTTATTTATTTCGTTTACTTTCGTCCTTATCATTCCATTTATCTGCGTTGTTGTTGTTGTTACTGTGGCAGGTTTGTGTCGGGAGCTGCGTCCTATAAATTTTGCCTTGTTGATCTTTGTCCAAAAACACCCACAAGGACATACGTTTCAACAGTACATCATTGCTAGATACCGGAGATGAACGGTGATGAATACAAAAATACATACATGTTATAGATAACAATAATTTGTTTGTTTGTTTGTTTGATTTTACGCCTTTTCCCAGCAGTATTTCAGTCATATAGGCGGGTAATTTCGTAACCATCGTTCTGGAGAGTTACGCCAGTACAAGACTACCTCCTCTGCGCTTAACTACCAAAGCATTGCCCGGGGATCGAACCCACGCCAGAGAGGTAACTGGATTAGAAGTCATCGACTCTAACCCCTCGACCACGGAGGCGGTACTGAGATAACAATAAAAGGAGGAAAGAAGTGCAACTACTGGCCATAGCGATGGATTTTGTCTCGGGAAGATGTGTCTTCTGTGGAAAATATGGAAAAAAAGATTAACAAGGAAGGGCGGCGTTTAATGAACGCAACCCTATACGACTGGAGGGTTCTAAAAGGTCCAGAATGATAAAGGCACACACAGAAATTTGTTGTGTACGATTCCCATGCTCTAAACATGAATTTTATGTTATTTGTATATTTGATGGAAGCTCAAGGTGGCATATCTTTAATAACCTCATAACCTTAGATCCCCTTTCAAAGTTCCATTTTATTTAGTTCCGCCCATTGTTTTCACGTTTAGGGCACACGCATTCTTTTACTTGGGGACCATACGCCGCTCTTTTAGAAGTAAATATTTCAAAATATCTAGCTTAAAAATTGTTAATTGTTATATTCTCGTATCTGTATAGCTCCAGATAAGTTTAAAACAATAAAGAATTCTCTTCTGTATCAGGTGTGCGGTGTAAAACTTCAAATTTGAAAATCACCGAGTAAATAGTAATAAGGAGTTCGAAACTCTGATAGCTCAACGACTCAAACGGAGAGTTGTTAAATAAACAAAATGTTTTAGTTGTTTAGTTGATTAAACTGTTTTTGAAATTAGAGAAACATGGATTCCTTAAAGAACGCTTAAAATGACAAATTTCAATATGCTGCATGCTTGGTTTGATTGCGCCTGTCCATGGACGGAATAATGGAAAGTGCAACATACCGTCTACGGACCCTAGCAACAGCCTTAGATAAACACGGAAATGGTGAAATTTGGAACTTAGAAACTTCCGCCGATGAAAATCAGAGACAAATCTGACAATTGAAGTTAAATTTTCTATACTTACATTTCAGCACACACTGGTTGTTCGGGGCATTGCCTTGACCTAAGTCACTCACAAATATGCTTTAAAATAATAAGAAGACATTCCTTGTCTTAAGTGATTGAAAAACCTTGTCGTTGCATGATATAGGGAGTATGTAATTATTCTATACTATGCAAATAATAAATAATTAATCACGTCTAAGAAAAACTTACATATAACTACAACCTTAAGCTCCTTCCTACACGGTTTGTTTTGAAGAAAATTAAACTTTTTTTCAGTTATTAAAAACAATAGATCCGATAAACGAATGTTGCCATTTCTAACATTAATTTGAATAATTTATAAACGTTTACAAGATAGAATTCTGGGATTGTAATTACAGGTAATGTTGTTGTTTCAAGCTCAATCAAACCGAGCCTGCAATATTGTCAATTTGGCCGTGTTAAGCTATCTTTAGGTGTTTTGTTTTTTCTATTTTCCCTGTTTTTGTCACATCAGTGTTATTGTGTCGCCCTGAAAATTGTTACTAGGTGTTACTTCATAGGATGATAGATCTCAAAAAGAAAAAGTGCAGTGCATAAGAACCGGTACTCTGCTTTTCTTATTTTTTGAGTTATTGCCCTTTGTTAGTTTTTATATTTTATTTTTGTCCGTGCCATTTCTCATAAATTATAAAAGCTGTTGACTTAAAACTTCACAGGATGATAGATCTCATTCAGAAGAAGTGCAATGTTTAAGAATTGGTACTCTGCACTTCTTATTTTTTTTAGTTATTGCCCTTTGTTAATTTTCATTCTTTATTTTTGTCTTGGGCATTTCTCCTTAAATAAAAGCTATTGACTTCAAACTTCATAAGATCATAGATCTTATTAAGAAAAAATGCAGTGCACAAGAATGGGTACTCAGCACTTCTTTTTTTAGAGTTATTGCCCTTTGTTTATTTTCATACTTTATTATTGTCCGGGCCATTTTTCTTCAACGATAAAAGCTTTTTACTTGAAACTTCATAGGATGATAGATCTCATTAAGAAGAAGTGCAGTGCACAAGAATTAGTATTCTGCATTTCTTATTTTTTAAGTTATTGCCCTTTGTTAATTTTCATACTTTATTTTTGTCTGGGCCATTTCTCTTAAACTATAAAAGCTTTGGACATAAAACTTTATAGGATGATCGATACTGTCACAAGGCAACACATTCGACTCGCGGAGTTCTAGTTTGTGTGTGTGGCGGCTCTAAAAAGTTTTCCCGTTATTTAATCAAAGATGTTATATTTTCGATCCTTGAAGATCGTTCAGTTCGACATTATTGTTGTGTATACATGTTATGTGGTATTTTAAGTTTCATCTTTTAGGCCTTTTTCAATTTGGGTGGTTCCAGTATTCCTACTTGAATATTGTATAATCATCCTTAGGATGTCTCTTATATGCAGGCTTCGTAACCTCAGACCCCTTTCAAATTCCATTTTATTTAGTTCCGCCCATTGTTTTCTCGTTTAGGGCACACGTATTCTTTTGTTGAGGACCATACGCCGCTATTCATGGAATGGCCCAACTTTCTCACATTGAAGATTCCATGATAACCGCTTAAAGTTTAAACTCATCTATGGATGATTCTAAATTCAAAGTTTCACCATTTTGGTGTTTAAATGTTGAATTCTGCTTAAGCCGGTTCGTGGACGGTAACTTGTTCTTTCCAGTACCGTCCATGAATAGGGTCAATCAAACCGAGTCTGCAACATTTTCAATTTTGCCGTGTTTGGCTTTCTTTAAGGACTCTGTTTTTCTCTATTTTGTAGTGTTGTAACTTTAAATCCTATAGGTCCTGTTTTTATATTTAAACTTGTATACTGTTATGATTTATATTAACAAAAATATAATATTCACCTTGTTAATCAGTTTCAGTTTCTTATATTTACTATAAGAAATTGGTTTATGTACTAACCGTTATGCTCGTTTCGAAACGTTTCATTTTTAATGTTCAATCCCTCGTTCAGGATATCCACGTTGATGTTTGAAAGAAAGAGTAAATAAAGGTCCACTGACATGTCGACATTGTAATAGAAATGACTTGATTTTTGTTTCTCTAATTTTCAAACGTCACACGTCACACACACATATATAACGTAGTTGTATCTATCATTAAACAAATTGAGAAGACAAAAGTCCGTCTTTAACATGTAAGAGGTTTGAAACTGTTTGTTAATATCCTTTGGATTATATTAAATTGTTTATCAAAATTAATTGTTAAATATTTATAAAATTTGTTCTTTTTGCCCCACGCAGGATAACGTGCATGTACGAAAATGCTACTTTCGTTTGTAAGAAATAACGTTATGTTTTTAAAAGGTCTATAATTTTTAATAAAGAATCAATTTATATTGCAATATCTTAATGTAAAACATAAACGATTTGAGATTAAAATGAAGAAAAAATTATTTTGTTATTTGAAATAAGGTGATTCCTACAATTCTGTTTTTCTCTGATGCGATTTTAGGTCGCCATCAAATTGGACCAAATGTTCAATATAACTGATGCAAAGAGCTTATGTCTCTTCCAATTGCATTTTATCGTTTAAATTGCTCTGTCAAATTACTTTGGGAAATGAATGTATTACAGTTTCAGACATGTAGTAACATATCAGCCTGCGTAAACTATAACATTATAATATATGTAAACTTTATAGTGCATATTCAATGCTACTGATTCACAAACTGTGTATAAAATAATGCAACAGTTTGAAATTGTACCAAAATAAAAATGCAATAATATTTCTAGGAGTACGGCATGTTGTCATAGTTTAGTTTGATGTAAATGATCGCTTACTATACAAACATGCGTTTAATTTTACCTTTTGATGATATATTGTATTTTGTATTTTCAGAATAGCTTAAAACCCAGTCCAGGTGGTCCAGTGTTGCTGGGTCGTGTAGGAGTTGCGTTCATTGAACGCCGCCCTTCCTTGATTATCTTGTTTTAATATTTTTTTAGAGTGGCTTTATTCTATTTTACTCTCTCCACAAGTGATGGTATACACTAGATTTGAACACCAATATAAATCCAACTAATGGTAAGTCAATCTCTGCTGATGTAGTTATTCCCAAAACAATTACTAAGCGTAAATAATTAGTACCTCCAAATTTTTATTTCGGTTGTGCCAGACATTTTCTGTCTCTTCTGTCATTTTGACAAATACATATGTCTACGCAACATAATATACTCCCTGAAGCGTCATCTTCTCCCTTTCCTTTGTTTATAGACTACTGCAGATTGTTTTTCTAATTGTTTTCCTTATGGATTTACATGGCAATGTAGTGATATACTATTTTCGTAAAATTGGGGAATGTCTGGGTCATGTTTCATATTCTTTGTTTTGCAATGCTTAAATGATAACTGACATTGTATATTATTAGTTATAAAGATTGTTGACAGGTTCTATGGCCTAATAACCTGCCAAGAAGCTTTATAACGAATTTATAATTCAGCATACATCCTGCTTTAAAGAAAAAAGAAGAGATTTGTTCAAAAATTGACATCGGCCATGTGAATAAAGCTATCTAAACGTCACGATTATCCAATGAAATGGCGTTACAAACGTGCCGTTTTATAATACTTCTAATATGGATTTGTGTTTAAAAATTATTACACAAATGTTTTCAATGTTCTTTTTAAAGAAATGTATTCTCAATTTCCAATGTTGAACTACAAATATTATGTCAATCTGTAAAATATCTAAACTTCATATTCCATGATTCCTATCTGACAATATATTCACAATTTAACATATCCATGTTATGAATAAATACAACTAATAAATAAAACTTTAAATACTTTATTTTTATCTGACTGTGAGATAAAGATTATTGAGTTGAAATGTTCATATAATCAGAAATAATACTCAGATATCAATGTAAATCTATATGACTGTATAAAATGTGTAAAATCTTTATTTTGGCTAGAGATAAGCTCGTACAAAATCTTTGTCGTTGTCACCCTGTAAAATATATATCGTTCGTCCGATATTGCACTAAAAAGTAAATTTCTAAATGATTAAAATTCATAAGTGTATCAAATATCTGTCCAGTTATACAAATATTTTGATAGACATTTCACATCAAATCACAAAATAGGACCTAATTCAGTAAAACATTATTGCTGCAGTGATTGTTTTGGTTATTGATATTTTAATATCGATTGCTTTTAACCGTGCATTAACATGAAGATGCAAAACTTTGAGAAATCCGTTACTTCTTTTATATTTTACTTACAGATTCGGGATGTTTTCCAATAGATACTTGTATAGGATCTGCAGTCTACGACAGGTTTTGTTACTGTTTTTTAATGGATTGCAACAGATTTCTTCAAACAAATTCTAAAAACATCACGAAAACATAAAAATTATCACTATTTGACCAATATACAAATTATAAATTATCTCTTTTACATTTCTCATGAAATATATACACATTTCAGAGTTTTCAGTAATGACACAAGACAAAAGAATAATACAACAGTCTAATTAACACAACATGAGACATTTGACAAAAATATATTGGGTATAGCTTAGTAACAAGTCAATTAACATTTATAAAACATATTGACGCAGGCTATTTCGAAAAAAATACATACTATTAGGTATTTACATGGTAGAAATGCTTCAAGGATTGCCATTAGTCATATAATTATATTGCATTATTTTTTTTAAATATAAGTTCAAGTAATTTTGAACTTAAACATCGTCAATTATCATATAATGTCCATGTGAAATGCGTCTAAAAGCTGAGTCGGGGTTTGGTCTAAAATCACGTAGTCGGAAAAAAATGCCGAGTCAAAATGTATCATACACAAATTACAAGATATAAAAAGAGTAATAGTCTGATGATGTTTGTCACCATATCTTTTGACAACATTAAGCAACTTTCATATGTTTTGGCTTTTTAAAAGTGGGTATCTTAAAGAGTTATCTCAAATTATGATACGAACGACCAACACGAGTGGTTCCAAGGTAGGTTTCGATTGACCATAGCATCATTTACACCTTTCAAATATCTATATTTAATTAACATGTTTATTTGCGAATTATAGATGTACTTAGTTCACATTGAAGCAAATAGCAACATCTTCGGAATGTTATGGAAAATTGTCGTCTGTTCTTTCCTTTATTGCATTTCTTGTCAAATAAGCCGGCTTATAACACACTTGCAAATCCGTATATCTAAAGATACTTATGTCTAACTGGTGTGCCATCATGTACTATTATACACTCTTAAATAAGTATTGTAACGGTGACACAAAACTTCTGAATCTATTTTTATCTTTACAATAAAACATGGCACACTATACAGAATTGTTCCACTTTACTTTATGATCCAAGAGCGTGTAATCTATTTTTTCTGCATTAAACTTTAGTTGGTCTTGGGTGTCTGAAATCAGTCATATCTTGATACTCGAGTAGAAAAAATCCAAAGCTTATATAGTCGATGAGGGACGCAACTATTGCAAGGATTAAGGCCCAGCCGATTTCATAATAACCAGATATAATTATCCCTTTAAGAAAATATTTGAACCTTTCATCATCGTCTTCTTTCAACTCGAGCAGATAGTCCCGTCCCTTCATTCCCATTACTATAACAGCCATTGCTATCATACAAGCTGAAAGAAAACAAACGAAGTATGTAATAACATCTCTTGCTTGCATTAAAATGAACAGTTTTTAACACTCGGGGTTACCTAAGAACTAAACTGTGTTTGTGCACCGTAAAGCCATACAAAAATATTACAATGTATTTTAAATCTTATCTCATGCCGACAAAATTCGTGAAAGTAAAGTTATATTAGATGTATCTGTTCATCAGACGCCTTCTTGATCAAATACGGACTTTTAATCACTTCAGATAATTTCGATAATTCGATGAGCAGAAAACATTGTGTTTTTATGGTCGACTTGTATCATTTATCACGGAAGTTACAGTCATACTCGCGTGTCACAAAATAAACGTGTTTCGTATCATTGATACTGATAATACTAATGTTCAAAGTTTAATTAGCACTCTGCTGATTTTGAAGCCAATCAGTCATCATGAACATCTAAGGTTCTAGTGTTTCATGTCAGAATCGCACAGCATATAAAGATTTATCTGAAATTGTGATTTGATTCAATGTCAGAGATTATTGGTAACGAAGGAATTTTGTACCGTCCGAGGATCTAACCAGCAAACTCTGGATTAGAAATCAGATGCTCTCCCTGCTGAGCTAAGGGGACGAACGTTATATATCATATAATGGCTGATTAAATAGCATTATTAAGTGTTGAGAATTGAGTACCGCTCAAGCCGGTGCTAGGGGGGCGTGAGGGATGTTGCACGTATTCATTATCCCTCATTTACAGACTCAATCAAACCGAGTCTGCAGTTCTCTTGTAATTTTGTTGTGATAAATGCTTCCGAGGGATCACTTTGTTTCCAGATTTTTTTACAAGGTGACATTTCCCCGTGTTTATTATTATGAAATTACATTTGCATAACCATACTTGGGTATATCAAAAGTTTGAAACCATTGTTACAACATTATGTACATGGTCATGCTATAAATAATGACGTAATAAAGATATTGATAGATGAAAGAATCCTAGCATAGGAGAATTTAAGAGAAATTTCACACAAACTGTTAGATGGCGTGTAAATGACTTCTGTCACGCGACAATAAAGGCAGATTGAATTTGAACGTTTCCTCATTTTGGTTTATTATCCTTTGTATTCATAAAATATTTCATTATTCCTCAATTGCTGGTCAATAAAGACTGTTTAATAACGGCGTTTTTATAATTATTACAAAACAAATGAATCTTGAAAAAGAAGGGGAATAGTTTTTCTTCATCTTTTTTCGATTTGCGTTATTTGGTTGTCTGATCAAAGCTTTTTGATATTTTCTGCTTAAATAAAATGAAATTATACTAACAGTCGTATAATTTAAATACACACAGCTGCAAACGTTCATGGGAAAAATCATGTAAGCTTTCCGTTGATTTGACGGGTCAATTTTTCCTACGACCTTTCTTTTTACAACAAAAAGAAATGTGTCATACAAAGTCTATATGAGTGCCAATTAATAGGAGAACTTTCTTTACTACCTAATAAAATATTGTGGAATATACTTCTTATTTGTCAAATCGGCCATTTCTTTAAAGAAAACATCAAGTAATGTGTTGACATAGGCTAACTAGTACTGGCGTTGCAATTCGTACATTATTTGTCTGGACGCCAAAGTGATTGTATTACACCCATTGTGGGTGACAGAACGACATATTCACCTTAGACAAGTGATGTGGATGAAATCTTTTCAAGGTAAAAGTCTTGTTCTATCACACTCTTTGAACGTGAATTTAATTTCATTATACCGAACAAATCAACACTCAAGATCTCAAACATAATAACTTATAACTATTAAAGGACGGTTTGATAATATTACCCTGTGTCATTTCGGATAGATTTTCTCTGACGTTAAATAAGGTTATGAAGAAAAGAAAACACGTGAGATATATGTAATAATTTTCATTACTACTCGGTGTTTTGTGGAATGTGACAAAAATGCAACAATCAGTTTTTATTGACAGTCACAAAAATAAAATTAAGTTTAAATTTATATAAAAAAAATCTAAATTTTGCCAACCGACGCGAGTCAACATTTTGACGTTTTATGTCGACAAAACGCGTTATTATTTTCAATTTACAATCATTCGACAACAAGCACGTAGCATGATTTTCTTTTAGTCGTTGACGGTTTATTAAATGTCATTCATTCAATTATTGACGTCAAACATTAAGTTTTCTCACACTACATGCGATTACTTAACCGGTTGCAAATAAAAAATAAAGAAAAATAACGGAACTTGACCGTTATGAAAAACATAACATCACAAATCTATGCATGTCTCTTTAAATCTCATTAAATGACATAATAAAAGCTGTACGTTTTACAAAAGTCACGGGCGATCTCCGAACTACATGTTTTTTTTTATATCGACATTTTGGCCTCATAGAAAGAGAAAGACGGCGAAAGTGTATAAATATCTGAATGAAAAGATAACAGTAAACGTTATGCACACAGACTATTCACAGCTATGTTTGGGATGTTGACAGATCCGGGCACGCTGGGTGTCCGAGTACTTGATCAAGCACGAAACGAATGATCTTATAATCACGTAATGTACGTTTTACAAAAGTCACGGGCGATCTCCGAACTACATGTTTTTTTATATCGACATTTTGGCCTCATAGAAAGAGAAAGACGGCGAAAGTGTATAAATATCTGAATGAAAAGATAGCAGTAAACGTTATGCACACAGACTATTCACAGCTATGTTTGGGATGTTGACAGATCCGGGCACGCTGGGTGCCCGAGTACTTGATCAAGCACGAAACGAATGATCTTATAATCACGTAATGACTTGACGCGCTACTGTCGGTCACACATGTCACAAAATGTATAAAATCTACATGTATAGGTAAATACTGTTTTCTTTTTATTTCAAAATTTAGAAATATATATCAGTCATCTATTCGTAATACAAAGTCTCATTTATTAAAACAATTCTACATTTATGAATAAATATTTCTGTCTGCTAAAGGAAATATTAAAATCCGATCGTTATACGCTCAAAAAAACTTGAAAGTTGTTTTTACATAAGTATAAATCTAGATTTAAAATGACTCCACTGAGGTCTTTTTGACATGAAGGGTAAAAAGATTTAAGATATTTATATAACTAGATATAGGTATGGACCAATAACTTCTTTACAAAATTTCAGATCATTCCCCAGGAATAATCAATTTTATTGCGCAAATTGACCCCAAAATGAAAAACAGTGCAAACATATGCACCTAAAGAGTAAGAAAAAAAGAAATTGACACTTGTCCTTATATATTCAAGTGTTTTGTCTTCAGCCATCTAATATGCAATGACACTCGTGTTATTTACTTAACATCTTTGAACTTTCCAATTTGAACTGATTAAACTGAATCAAAAAGCTTACCGGATGTAAATGTCAGCAATGATAAAACGATGAGCGCCAATTTTGATCTGTGTAGACATCTTAGAACAAAGGCAGCAATTAGTATTATACTGCATACAATACAACATAACAGGGAAATTATGCAAAAAACCTGCGCTGATCGAACAAAATCTGAAAAAGAGGTTGATTTAAAATATATCAAGTAATAGAACCTTCAATATTACGACAGACGTTTTTATTTGAGGATCAAAAGGGCTATTTAATTTTAAAAATATCTAAAGCTATTTTACTTCAAATTTCACATTCATTTTTTCTTTCTAATTTTTATTCCCATTCTATATTAAAAAAACACCGAAATATATTTCATATTATTATAGTACATAAACTAAATTCTTCCATGATTCGTTCGTAGGATGTAAGAATAGAATTGTTACCCGGTATTTCATGCCATGAGTTACAGAACCAAGATTTATCAACATGGTGTCTGTAACAAACTTTCCACAATGATATAGTTACTCCTCCATCCAGCCCTTGCCAAGATGTGCTTGATATTGATACAAGAAATAGAACTATTCCGAGAGCAAACGTTGTTACTGCAATAACCAAGAAAAACGAATCCGCCATTATCTTACGCTACTTCCGGTTCCGGTATTGTCTGTAAAGTGATGTCGTTGGCATCTTTTGGCTGAAAATGAAATCGGATGATTTGAACATAGACGCCGTTATATCAATTTAAACATTTAAAATGATTATTTATTCTCAGCCGTATCTAATAAAGTATTGATTTAATTCTATTAGACGCTAACGCTCTAATGTCATCAACATTTCAACAAATGCCATCAATCCTGTTAGATTCTACTCTCACTGCATTGTTTAACGCTTGTTTGATCAAGAAAGTAATATCGGCGTATATTCATCACATAAATTCTGTAGTGAAATTTCATTTTGCGCTGTAGACCCATTCATAATCCTGTGACAGCGGAAATGGTTTCTATCTCGCTGCGGGTGTTCCGATTCATTCTTTTTTCTCTCCCGGAATAAGCCGAGAGTTTTAAATATGGACAAATCAATAAGTAGCTGTGTCATTATCTCTCAAAGAAAACAGTTTTTGATTATAAGACTATTTATGGGATAAAATTTTTACTTTTAGGACCGTAATTTAGCGTAACACTTAATAGTCGCTCGAATTGCATATTACGATTTACATATATATTTTCATATTTGATCATTTCGAAATATAAAATCTTTAATACTAGCTATGCCAGTGAAATAAAAAAAACGAAAGAGATCATTTATTTTGATCAGTTAATACTTTCGGGATTAGTTATTGAAAATCAAATAGATATGAGTTAGAGGTGGGCTACTACTTTGCAATATAACATACTCTTTATCAGATTATTTTAAAAAGAATATCATTCTTGTAGCATTACAGCTATAAAAAGGAAAATGTATAATATGTTGCAGTTTTTAATTATTGCAAGGATATCAAAGCAATAACGTTAAAAGTTAGATGAATGGTGGACCTGGTACAAGTTTAGATATCTGTAAAGATCTAACTTGTTCTACTATAAACTTTTATTGTATGTATCCGGTTAGAAATCAAACAATAAATACTGAATAAATTACTAAGTGCTTGTTCAAAGACTAAACAATAATGTGTCATAAAAATATCACAATTTTAAAATATTCATTGCGGTATTAACCACCCTGATGTTTTTCTGTTGAATTATTTCGTTCTAAACTAAACAAGCAATGAATATCAAACAATGCATTGTCAACATTTAAGCTGATAGAATGAAAATAACAAATTATGTATTTCTAGCATCAAATGGCATTAGAATTACAAATGACTAAATGATATGTATTTATGAGACTTAAGCGGACAGGTTATTTATTTTATTCAAATTAAGGAAACGAAAACATTTATTTCTTCCAGAGACATTTTAGGCGGAAATCCAATAAAGACAAAAGAAGCTTACGTTGACATTACTTTGATTGATTTATTTACTTTGGAGAAATGCTGTTCTAATTCATGAAGGTGCTTTAAGTGCATGGGTTACATATTGTTTTTAGAGTGAATCAGCTGTAATATGTTTTCGTCTCTTAGACTAATTTTTTATATCTTTATGCGATATATTTAATGTATAATTCAGTGAGTGTACAAAAACTTCAATATTACAGACATAGCTCCGATGCAGATATTGCCTCAATATTTTACTCGATTTGTGTAATTAACAAACATTTATCAAATTAAAGAGAGTAAATACGAGAACAATAACATAAAAGATGAATATGTGAACATTATCTGAATGAAAATGTGTGAAATTCATATATGAAAATACTGTATGAAAAGTATACATGAAATGATATGAAGGATACAAAAAACACTGAAAAATAATAGCAAAATATATCTGGAGATCAAACTTCAATAATATGTAAACTTTGCTACTCTCATATCTATTATTACAACATTTGGATGCTTCGCTAGATTAGATCTCTCGGGAATAGGCTCTTAAATATTAACTAGACAATCCATGTCCAAAAACAATTAAGAAATCTGAGTTGTTGCACGCTGAAGAGTTTGTGTAATTATTTTAGACAATTAATGAATAATTAATAGCTAGTAAGGAAATTGTATATACCGCAGGCAAAATTAGAGTTCTTCGTTAATGGTGCATTTCTTGAATAGACAATTATATGTAATTTAGGCGTTTTAGAGTTGTTAACAGATATGTGCTGTTATGTAAAAGATAAGAAAACCAGACTTGTAATCTCAAAAAGGCAATGATGACTGCTGTGTCAGCGTTATCAAACGAAATAATTTTTAGATCAGATTGATTTCTCAATAAGTACGCCATATTTTTGCTTTAATACTTAATTTATTTGTAATGCCGTGGTAAAAGCTTCACTACCTTAATTAAGGTCACGTGAGGTTTTGTCAGCTTTTAATAGGACTAGCCTAAGGTTTGTCTTATATCTCTTTTTTACGAGCGTCACGTATGTCAACTGAGGACTGTAATAGTTACCCATGTTTCTGAAAACCGAATAACAGAAATATGTGACCAATCTAAAATTTGTAAGCTGATGACTGTGCTTTTTGTAAACCTTTTAACTGGGGAACCAACTTAACAAAAATATCTGACTAAATTCTGGTCATTTAATGTTAAATCATAGTGTCTAACACTGTATTAATATATGAACCTGAAAACGTGACCCTTAACATGTAAACCTAACCCGTGGGTTAAAGGTCATCAAGTTAGAATTTTATCTACTGAGAAAAGAATCTATAGATTTACAGTAGCATTACATGCTGCATTTAGACATTACAAGTACAAGTAAATATTCTTTATAAATAGTTCAACGAATCTTTTATATGAAGTATCTGTTTCCGTTAAAACTAAATAACGTAACAATAAAACAATTAACGACTTAAGTACTGATCTCTATCAATTCACTTACTTTGTTTGATTTTGGACGATATAACAAAGCGGGTATTGTGCATAAGGGATTTGAACTAACTTTGTCATTACTTTATATGTATTGTGAATTGATATAATCTTATTTACATATACTAAATGGTGTAAGTTTTTGTGATATCGAAGATGTTATTGATTGTTGAAGCAATCCACATGATGTAAAGTAACTATTTTTAAGTCTTACACTTTATCCATATTACCTATTAATAGTAAAATACTGCATGTAGTTTAATGCGAAATAAAATAGAGTTGCATTAAATTTTATCTTAGATGACTTTTGCGCAATTATGCATTATACTTTGGACATTATTTTATACAGTTACAAAATAGATTTTTCAAAGATTATGTTACTAAAAAGATGAAAGTAATTACCTAATGGAACCCTCAACAGGAATATTATTTAAGTATTATTTTATGCTTATATAGAAATATATATTCCTAGGTAAGGAAAAATGTTGGAGCATGTGATATCAGAACAGAAAAGAACATATAATTGATGATGGTTTCTTGGTTTGGTTAATACTTATGATATCCGAAAAAAGTATCTATGTGCAAATAGCTTATTTCTATAAAGATATATTTAACATTTGTCAATGTTTGATATAATTGTTTTTTTTTTCGTGTATCAGTGTGACAAGTCAACACTAAAAAGAAATAACAATCGACCTCTAAATCATGTCAATTATAAAATAATTATAATAAATTATTTGATTAATAAATAATTAATAATAATACTACTACTAATAATAATATTAAATAGAAATTACAAGTACTAACAGTATTATGTCTCCTAGTCTATACATGAACTTGCAATTAATGAAAATATGTTGTTGTTGTTATTATTGTATGATATTTTATAAAAGCCTGGGAGAAATATTGACATAATTTTCACATATAATAAACATTTTACATGACTGTACAGATATAACTTTTACATTATATAAACACTGTAACAATATGCTTTGTTTAAAGATCTATGTAGGAACGTAAGTATTTAAAGTAGCATTTGTGTAGCTAATAATATAAATGAAAGCACTTAAACAGCAAAAAGAACTATACATTCAAACACATTTAATAAATCGGACAAATATGCATGTATTTTCTGCCTTGTAACTAAAACGTTAAAGTTAACAACAAGGTAAGAAAATAACTTTTACCTTATGCGAATAAAGCCAACTAGTTATTCCTTGGTAAATATCAATATATTTGCACACCGCGAATGAATTCTAATCCATTCTATAAAATCCAATTACATGTAATCACCATCATTTCAATAACGACATGTTCTCTAGGACGATAAAAGTTGTTATAGCATTTTTACATCCATTCTACGGGGGCTTGCACGCGCTCTGAGATCGTACGTCAATAAAAGACTATTGATTTTACCGCTCTTCAGTACTAATGATCGATCTTTTCATTAAGACATTTACGGAGAAAGTAAATGTTTCTTTGTCGTGTTCGGCTTAATTTGGACACTGTCGTGAAGAAATAAGGGCCATACAGAGTGTTAAATTATTGATGTTTTATCGGATGCTGGGGGCGTTAGAGATGCTAATTTAATCCTTTAAAAGTAAAGGCGGAAATGTTTTTCAGATGTACTTATAATTTTAGTTTTTTTTATCTTTAAAGTGCAAATACATTTATGTTTATTTTACAGTTTAATGGAGAAGAAAAAATTCAACAAACTTAACCCCTGCGTAATACTTTGGATGAACTATTCAGTACTTAAGCTATAGTAAGAAATACCCAAAATAAATCACTGTATTTTTGCAGAAATAAATGTATATTTAAGGGTAGCTAACAGCTCTTTATCTTCCTTATTTCATATGTTTAATGGGGCATAAATGGATCGGACAGACTGTCAATTTGAATCTGCCATTTTGTTGTACATATATAATACTGAAGACCCACCCATTACATTACATATTAAAGATGACCTGCTGATCACAATATGAAAGTTAACCAAAAGATCCCCTTTTCATTATGCCTTAAATATTGGTCTTTACACAAAATGCTTAAGAATAGAACTATACAAATACACTTATGTACGTTAACTTAGTAACTAAAATAATTACTTGTGGTGTGGATTTCTAATAGAGTCATATCTATAATATACATTACATAATTACATATTATGTCAGTGTTATTTGTAATTATATAGCTATTTAGTTAAAGAGCATGGTTTCTATGGTCGCTGAAGGGTAATGAAACTGGATGATACATAAGCTCCTATTCAATTGATTTATCCCATCTCTAATATTGAACATCTCGTCAATCAAACTTATATTGATATAAAAATTTTACCCTGATAGTTTTAGAGCAACCATGTTTGCCAAAAGTCGTGCTGATTAATCAACGCAGTAAATATTGACAAACCGTGAGGAAAATATGGAGATTGGCGTTAATTGATAAAATTATCGATATACATCTTTATAAAGGGATATCATAAGTTCAGGAAATATTCTGATGATAAATTGGCCTTGTGAAGATCAATAAATGTATCTGGTAATAAGTTAACGTTTGTTAGCAATTCGTTTAACAATATCATATATAATATGCGTTTTTGTTATTATTCTGTGCTGTGAATGAAAATGAATGAAATTCAAACTAAAAAGATATGTGCTGATAGGGATGGTTAAGGGTAGCCTTGAACTTTCACTATTCCTTAATTTAGGGATTGACGGTTATTTCTTTTGCAGGAAATTAGAAATTATTCATAATATTAAAACATATTTGAAGCTATAGTATGTAATACGGAGAAAAAACATACATAAGCTAATATCATCATAACATCAAAAGTTTAACATTTTTACCACGCTATTACTGATATATATTGCTTGTAAGATATTTGTTTCCTGACAGAGAAAAAATAAGCTGTAGCTAGAAATAAATACACCACAAGATATCATTGATTTATTATGGTTGCCCTGTTGTTTAACAGAGTTTCAAAGTATACACAGCGATTTCACACCAACTACAAGATTAGTGTTGCCAGTCAATCGACCTAGGAATTTTTTTCAATTGATTTCAGCATAGAATGACTGTTTTCACTTTGTTCATGAGAATGAAATAAAATACTTCCCGCTATAGTCTCATACACACGTTATAACGTTATTTTTTAAACACTCAATTTTGTGCTGGATGTATAATAATAGAACGTATATATCAAACGTACCAAATGTTACTTTAAACATATTTATCATCAAATAAATATATCATAGTATAATAAAGTATCCACATTGATTTACATTACAGTCAGAATAACCAGTTAGGTGATAAGAACGAATAACAACTCTGATATAGCTCTTTTATATTTTATGGAATATTTGAGTACAATAAGTAAATAAATAAATCATTTCATTTACATTCATTGTTTTTCTCTTTTTTTTCTTTTTTTCTAATTCTTTGTCCGACTATAAGACGAGATAAATTACGGCTTTGTATTTTGCTACGAGCAGCGTTTGATTGGAAAATTGAGACCGAAGGTCGACTGAGATATCAATTTTCCAACGTGGCGAGTAGCAAAATAAAGAATGAAGCGTATTCGCGCTTTAAAATGTGCGTGTTTTTTAAGGAGAAAATTTATAGGTATATAATAAATTATAGACCGCTATATACAAGTATTAAGCTTGACCGATTAACATTTTCGAATTTTTATTCAAGCAATCACGTGAAAATATATATCATACAGAAAATAACTTCTTAATTCATGTCTGCTAGTTTTCACATGAAGAAAACTAAATCAGATATGAGAGCGTAATATAAATACTTCATCACTGGACATTTTGATTCTTTATTGGAGCGTCAACTGTTTTTTGCAGAGGTACCTCATACATATGATACCCAAAAAGAAGACAGTTAATTATTTTCATTACTCCTTTAGAAAAGCAAAAATTTCTCGAGGCAATATATACGTCATTATCTCGATATTCCATTAATGCAAATGAAATTAACTCTGAAAAAATTCTTTTATCATATATTCATTCAATATTACGACAAAACAACCAACATAGATAAATAAAACAATAAACTAAAATTGTAAACATAAATACTTCTCAAAGACTGACAAATTATCAGAAGCTATCAGGCTATGATATGATTTGTTTTGAAAATGAGTATAGATCTGTATTGAAATAGCACTGTAGCCAAGAAACATAATTTGAATTCCGAACATAATGTATCATTAAGATTGTTTAAAGTAAGATATAGTCTGGTACTTTTTTTTCCTTTTGTATAAATTTTTGTATTACCAGATTGTATAAATCTTGTTTTCTATTGTATAAATTACAAAAGTCAATTGTACTCTGTGTTGTTGGAGAAAGCGGTGAAAATGAGTTTTTTGACATCTAATCTGTCCCCACACTGCTCGGTCTATACAGTGTTTCATTCAGCGGCGTGAACTTTATTTTCAACTTTCACTTCGGAGGAGTCTTGCGAGAATTGTAACCTCTAAGTAATCCTGCAGGACGAGGTTTTACTCCCCAAAGGTATGTGGGTGATATTGATTGGTGCATATTGAGAGCTTTTAAGTGTTCAGTGCTACATTAATCATAACCAGTATAAAAATGGTCATTTGTTATCAATTTAAATATTGTTTTGTATGTTAACGTTTTAAATTTGAATAAGGTAATACATGCATTTTTTTTCATTGATTTATTATTTTCAGTATATTGCACATTTAAACCTAGTTTTGTAATGTATAAAAACATTCTCATGAGTTTCAAGTACATGTATTTATTTTTGTTAATGTATCGCTACAAAATTTACCACAATAAATAAAAAGGTTTGGCTAGCATTATAAAGTACACAAAAGTAGATGATTTACGAAAAAACATCAATACATGTCCCACTGGTGGGAGAATAATTATTCTTTCTCCTCATACATACTCTAGAGAATGTCTAAAATAAGACATATATGTATAAAATATCATATTAGCAAATTAGTTTATACCTTATATATGCCTCGCTGATCGAAAT
This sequence comes from Ruditapes philippinarum, assembly GCF_026571515.1. Classification (NCBI taxonomy): domain Eukaryota; kingdom Metazoa; phylum Mollusca; class Bivalvia; order Venerida; family Veneridae; genus Ruditapes; species Ruditapes philippinarum. The sequence continues at coordinate 14,384 of NW_026863352.1, read as the reverse complement.
TTGAGATTAAGAGTGCTTTGGACTGATGAAGAAAAATTGTGTGTATTTTGTTTCCTTATAAAGTTTCACACGGGATGATTCACTTTGTGTGCATGAATGACTGATTGGTTGTGGATGGATGGGTGGCTGGCTGGCTGACTAGATGAATGGATGGATGAGGAGGAGGCAAAACGTGCATTTTCACTACTGAATCACATTTGTCACACAAGTGTGAAATATGTGTTACAATGTACTTAAATCAATTTGTTTTATGGGAATAAAAGACTGAATGCATGGTTTTAGTATATTGCCAGCTATAAAGATATTTCCTTTCACTCGACTGCCCGTCTGTCTGTCCGTCTTTTTATATCTTTGTCCGAGTTTTACGTACAACTTATTGTACAACATGATACCTCATCGACCATTAATAATATTTGTCTGTAACTGCACATAGTAAGAGGAGGTAATATTGCAAGGTCACATACTTTGACATGAATTTTGAGGGAATTATTGCCCTTTCTAACTTTCTTAGTTTAAGTCGTTCATGAAACATCAATCTTAAAGCTACATGATACATGTCCTCGTGATCACAATTCAAGGCCAATAAACGCTTAAAGCTAAACTGGAAAAAAATCTTGATTAAAGATTTACGGAGACGAATTTTCCGCGTACATACGGTCGAACGGACGAATGTACAACACCATTCCATACAACTCAAACAAATAGGCATAAAGGTATAATCTACGAAATTCGAATGATGTACAAGGCATTCATACAAGAACGTCTCTCTACTATAATACCTTTAGTCCTTCAACTCTTAAAAATGGAATGTACTACAAGCATATCTACACAAGGTTAAATGGTAAGTTATTTCATAAATTACCTTAATTATTTTGTATTAAATAAAGGGTTAAGTCAATGTCTTTGTGCGATACACATATGATTCTGATTAATATGTTACATGTAAGTAAATGATTATATGTTCATTTTTGCGACGGACGCGCCCTCAGGCGCGTTCAGAGCTAAGTCATCTACACATGGGATTTCGTTGGCTACAATCGCGCAATGTGTCCTAAACCAATTAACAGCCCAAGAAATAGTACATGAATTTGATCCTTCAAAACTCCCATACTTTGTCTGGATATCTTAATGTCTTCCATATTTAGCCTTTTCAATTTCAAATTAAGTTATCCAAGTTGAAATATGAACGTATATTATTGATAAAAGCGTTGTAGTCCCGTAGTATTATTGCGCAATATGCAAATTACTGCTGAAACGATTTACCGCTGTCGAAAAAGTAGGACAGCAAATTATACTACAATAAAGGTGTAACCTCTGAGTTCCAAGACATTATTAGTAGGAAATGAATATTTCTACATTATACAAAACATTATTATTAACAAATCAAAAGTTTTTCGTGACTCTAGGATAACTCGCGCATTAATAAAAGAAGAACTATTTTCGTGACTCATACCGCGGGTTTAGCTGAATATTCAGCAGTAATTAATATATTAGATACAGTACAATGGTTAGTATAAATATCTATTTTTGAAAATGCATGTAAGAAGAGAGTTTTACAACACTTTACCGCCATGTAGTCTTTCATGGTAAGGAAGTTATAATATCAGTTCTACTTCCGATTCTTGTGGTTTGTTTACATATTTTACTAGGTCATGATATGAGTTAACCTTCGCTATTCTAAAAATAGATTCTGCTTCACCTGTTCTGATTTTTGGACAGGCGATTAGGAAGTACACATTAAACATGTAATTAATAAACCAGCGGATTACATGCAATACTTTTAGAAATTCTATACAATTGTAAGAAGCAAACAAGTTGAAAATGGAATTTAGTGTGAAGTTGAAAAGGACAACTAAACACTGTAGTGCTTAAGTGACATTTAAATTAAAATAAAAACGATGTGCTCTGGCCTCTACATCTTTACCTTTAAATAAAAAAAAATCTAAGAAATACACTATTAATTGCGGATGATTTTAACCAATTTTTTTTAATGAGACATATCCAAGAGAAATAAAAATACAAATGACTTATATTTTATTGTCTGTATGCCCACTATGATATAACACGAAGCAATTCTAAATAGCATTCTCAAATGTATAATGTATTATGTTTGAAGTTTATTTGCCTGGATTTATTCTAGAAATATTTCGTGGATAGTTTTTCTATTTACATATCATTTCTTAGAATAAATCGATAAGGACACTGATTTACAAGTTTGACCAGAGTTTTTAGGCATAAATTTCATTCTGTATTTAAGTGCTTGAAAGTAGAAAATCTGAATTATATCAATTTGGGACACAAAACATATTGCTCTACAAATCTCGAACTTGTATGGAACAAATTTTCTCTGTTATATATTTTGTGTTTTGTTGTTTTTTGTTTTTGTTTTTTTTTCTAAAAGAAGCCTTAATGTCTCTCCGGTTGCATGTCCGTCGCATTCAGTGCTGCAGCACTTTGATTTTCTTTATTGCGGTCGTTACAAAAGTATACAATTGTTTCCTTTGTACATGTATTCATTTTGTCCATGTCGCTTAAGTTATATTTTGCATATATATTTTCTTCCTAACAAAAGGCTAAATTACTTATTCTAACACTTTCGGATTTTTTTTCTATAAAAACAAAGAAGGCCTGAAGCGTGCATTATTCTACAACAATGCACTCGCCGTTCTTATTACCTCCCTGTGTATTTTCACACTGAGGGCGCCATTTTGTTTAAAAAATCTGATAAATAAAAACATTTTTTGTCGAATTATGTTGTGAAAGCTATCTAGAATGAAAGAAAATGGTCTAACTAAGAAAATGAATCCGAACACCAATATCTTTAATTCAGTCGTTAACGCTGTACAGATGTTCTAAGTGTTGTTTACGTGACGTCACAATGTAGCGCCAAACAGCACGTGCAAAACAATCAAATCAAGTACGCTATTTTAATGGCGCAAACGAGTTAAGTTTTACGTTTATTTCACTTTTAATAATTTGTATTTCGCTTGAAAAATTATAGAGTGAAATTAAATAAACAAACAAAGTTTTACCAACGTTTTCAAAATTCGTTATTATCAAAATGTTTTTACACACGGTAGATTTAACGACAGTTTGTTTTCAACCCACTGGAACAGCCTTTAAAGAACGTTTCTATGGGAAACTCTCAGGCGAAAACAAATTTAACCACCAAACAAAAAGTCCAACTTTATAATAATAATTATATTTTTTCTTGACGTGTTAGAATGGAAATAGATATTAATTCACTCTTCGTGCATTTTTGTATAATAATGCACGTTTTTCGTTCAAATGCTTTCGTGATTATATTACTACGCATTTGAACTCAAACCGTGCATTATTCTACAACAATGCACTCAGAATTGATATCTATTTTCTAAATAGAACATCTTTAATGTACATTTGAGTTAATATAAATATGTTCATTGCTTATATGTGAACTTGTTATTTAAAATCTGGAACCTTCGATTAAAAGATTTGATTTAGAGGCATATTATTTGTAGTACACGGATACAGTTAAAAATTCTAGGCATATACGTTCGCATTTTCAAAAGTAAGTTACCAAAGGAATACTTTTCATGTCTGGAATTTTGGCATCGAACGCCCTTCATACTTTGCTTTAAAAAATGCAACGACCTGTACGACTTGTCATACACAACAAGTAAACAGTTCTGATATGTCATTATTTTCTCTGTAACTGTATCCTATGTTCTTAGGATCATTGTATGGTTTCTATTTCTATTTTTGCATAAATGTCACAACAATAAAATAAATTCCAGGAAATAGAGATTATGTCGTCTATCCTAATATTCATTGAGCGAAAATGAGCACTGGTGTTAGAATTATGCAACTGCAAATAGTTGGACAAAATATCCGATAAATGTTTCCTTTCAACCATTATAACAAATTTAAGATGCAATAATTTGTCGGAAAATGATCGATTGTGTCTACTGGCTTTTGTACACTCTGGAATTTTCTGATAACTGTTTTTAGTTTGTGACTAGATAAACAATATGCCGAACATAGATCACTGTACACCGGCCAAGGGGTACTTAAGTGTACACTTACCTGAGGTTACCTGAGGCAATAATGTTAAGGTCAGAAAGCCCTTATAAGAGCTGCTAATGCGAAGCAAATGGACTGACTTTTAAGGAGTCACTACCTTGCCTATTACATTGTATATAGGACCACCCCTTGGCTTCAGTAAAGACATAGGCAGCTGGTCAGCTGGTCAAGTTTTTGCCGTCGCATTTTCTTTAAATCTTCTGCCGACGTACATTTATAGAAGGAACGAGAGAAAAAAGAGAGTAACATGCTGCGTAAGCACAATACATATTATAAAGTAAATACTCTTTGGAAGTGTCAGGACTTTATAAATATTTCTTGTTCTGCATGTATGTTCTAATGTTATTATACTATGCATATTTTAGGTAGAATATGCTGCTTTGAACATAGAAGATGCCGAGATGCTCATCCCAACATGTGTTAATTAAGTTTTCAATATTAGACAATCGATATCAATGTTAAGTAGCACGTTATTCTGTTATATAAAAGATTGAAAGTAACTTGCGTGACAAATCATATTACATGATCAAGGATACGATATCTCTCACAATTACTGGAAATATTATTCATTTCATGGGAATTGCATATAATTTATGGAATCTGGAAAACTTTATCACCTAAAGTATTCATCTTGTGCAATTGCGTAAGCATATGTTTTTTTAAAACCTTATTCAATACGTAGTGCTTCATTTTACATTTCTTACAAATTGACAATGACTTAAGGTGCGACTTTTGTAACATGAACTCATAAAAACAAGACAAAAGCTAATAATATTTGAATGTAGTCAGTGTGTGTTCATGTAATATAATTATTATATATAATTATATATTTGAGTGTGTAATCATCTTTTTTAAACGTTTAATAAACTAGGGAAAATAAAATTTGAATTTTTACAAATATCAAATGAAGCCTTTAAAATGGAAAAATCGCCAAAGAATAATAAAGACCAAATAATAATGAAGAAATATATTCCGTATTTAATTGAAAGTTGAAAGTGCAATTCTTAGCTCACCCAAACGTGAAAAGCGTTGCAAAGCTTATATTTTTGGTCATTTTGAACAATGAAATGATTGTTATGAAAAGAAAGGAGTGAGTGAATGCTGTGAAAATTTGTACACATGTTATTTGTTCAGACGTTTATTAAATGGTTCACAAATATGGAGAAGTATTTTCAGTTCCGTCATGACAAATATCTCTGTGGAATCCATTTTAGTCCTAATATATTTCCAGTCTGTGCGAAGAATCTTATAACTTTTTTACAATATTGTTGCAATGTTCATATTGTTACATTATACAATATACGTTTAAAATTTATCCTTTGATAATTGGTACGTATTACTTTATATCCAATTGTCATAATGACAGCAAAGTCAAACAAAAACAATAAATAAAACAAACAAAGCCAACAAACATTAAAAATAGTTCTGCTAAAAGGAATTCGTAGGAAAAGAAATTTATCTTCGCAAAAGGTTTCTTGGCAAAAGTATCAGAAATTTAATCACATAATTGCTCGGTGCAACCAATAAACATATTCTATAGCAATACATTAACCTATTGAGTTACGGTGCTTTGCATCTGTTTATTCAGTTGTGAAAGGACAATGGCAATTTTATGCATATGCAATGTGATTATTCTGTCTGCTTCAGACATAAGCTGAAATTGAGCAAATAAAATTTATTTTCCATCATTATATTACTTAATATGATATTTTCAGTCCTAATACTTCTTAAAGTTGATTTGGCAAATGACCTGCGTAGTCAAGTTTTTTTTGTGTGAAGTTCTTAATATATCCGGGGAAAAGTGTGGAAAATGTCACCTTAGGGGCTTCGTATACATGTACATTTTCTTCTTTATGTGAGTTGATGTAAACAAGCCAAAATGGGTATGGAGCTTCGCTGCAAATTTGGAGCATTAGAGATGTACTTAAAACATAAGATCATTCATCCGTCACTTCTGACCTGAAAATGTAATTAATTGAGTGACAAATTTCACATCATTTACAATTGCGGTGTATACAAATAGTTATTTTTAAAGATCTGTTATTTCAGTTATTTTGATAAGAGATATCTTCAGTATATACTATGACATATACTTTTAATTGTAACAGTGTATCTTCTTTGTAAAAGTGTATTCAAAAGAATATATAAGAAAATTAGAATTGATAAGCGTTAAAAAGTAGACCTGAAAACTTACTTGACATATATTAACAAAAAACAAGGACAGTAAACATTTGTCTTTTGTTCCTTCTTAAAAGTATTTTCGGCTGATTGTCCCTTTTCCATATCTTATACTCTAACAATAGGTGTTAAGTGCTGTGTGGAAATTGTAAAATAAAATCACTTACTTCATCTCAATAGTGTTGTATTATTTATATCGTTCATTGATTTTAGTTGATTTAGTCAGTGCTATGGGCATGAAAGATGTTGCACTTTTCAGTACAGCTCAAGAACTCAATCAATCCGTGTCTGCAGTTTTCATCTTTCCCTTACATAGATCAATGTGTTTTTAAGAAACAATGGAGCTTTGTGATTTCTTTCGCTTGCATTCAACGTCAAAACAACATATTTGTAATTGATGTCATTTATTTAAAATGTTGACATTTTACATTAACGTTTTGTTACAGACTGTATGATTTACTTAACCAGTTACCAAAATAAAGTTAACAGAAATGACGAAAGTTGATGTTCACGAGAAACGAAATATAAGAAAGCGTGTCTCTTTCAACTTTTAAAATGAGACACTAAATGATAAAAAACCGATAAGGACAACGCGTATACACATGTATCATTTGCAAATGTCACGAAATGAAAAGTAGGAAGTTGTACAGGCAATTTCAGACCGAAAAGAACAACACTAGTTCATAGCGGCATTATGAACTCAGTTGTGGATTTACTGGAAAGATATCGACTGACTAAATTATCTTATGGATAAGGAATCACACAGAATATTGACATACAGTTTTGGAATGCAAATGGATCAGGTACGCTAGGTGTCCGAGCTATTGATCAAGGCGTAATGAATGATATTAAAGCCTTTACGAGTGCTATGATCAGTTAGTATGTCAAGTGAGAATTTCATAGAATCACGATGGCGTTGAAATGGCCTCGTGACAATACATAACAAAACAACGCATAGTGTCAGATGTCAATTATTTGCAATCCCATATTTTAAAATGTATGGAATTATGCATGATAAGTAGACATATATTCTTTACATATATATAGATTTTAAAACACTATGCCTGTTTGTTCTTATTTTATAGAAATATTATACCAACTTTTGGTACAAACCTCGTACTTCACGTGCTATCAATAATGTATGTATTGTTAGAATAATTCAAATTCTTTAGCTAGTAGACAACAGATTCCATAATTGTTTTATGGATTGTCTTTTCAATTTGATAGAACTTTACCTGGTGGCCCCTTCCCAGCACATCATGATTTCGTTTACTTAGAATACTTACCTTTTAAAAAAAATATTCACTTCAAACTTGAAATTTTTGTTGTCTATTAAGGACAAGTAAATTCTCTTAAGGACATTTGCAGAATTATGCCACCTTTTCTATGTTGATTCTATTGAACTATCCAGCACTGGGAAAAATGGAGCGCCGCGGACAGAACTTTTTTTTCTTTTTTAAACAAATGTTTTGATTAAATGATGATGATATTGTTGTTGTTTTTGTAAAGCCAGCGAGTTTTTTCCGTTGTGTGTTGTTGTTTTTGTTGTTTTGAGATGCAACAAAACAATCGCTATTCCATAATTGTTGTTGGGATGTGTTAGAATACACTCATTTGTTGTCCAGATTCAAATAACATTTTGTTATAATTATTCAAAATGAAGTAACATATTAGTATTTTCTAATATTTTTAAAAATGCCAATGCATATGTATGATCATAGTAAATAGCTTTACTTAAAGCATTATACTAACTAGTGTGATCCTCGTATACATTCGTATGGAACATTGATACATCCTTGGATAACATTTGTCGTTGTACCAAGATAGTGAAAATAAATGCCGACAGGTAATATGGTACCACATATATATAAAGGTTTCAATCATTTTGTTTCATCTGCGAAATCAACGTGCGTTGAATAGTTTTCATTTTATCGCTTAATTGAAATATCCTCGTGAGTCCTTGAGTAATTAAAACACAGCTAAAATTACCAAATTGTATATCTTTATAAATGTTATAAAACGTATGGACAACATACATTCTTAATGGAGTGACAGGCAGATTGTTGAGTTGATTAAAATGTTTAGGTTATCTCAGTTTTATTTATTTTTCGTATAAATACCATTTAAATATTGGTTTGATAGAGAACAAAATCATATAATAACAAACAGTTATTTGTTGTGCAAGGCATTACAAAATCCAACTATCATAAACTAAGACTGTATAATATCTTGAGGCCACAAGACAATACACAAGACAATAAATTGTGGCCAAAAGACATGATATTGAGGTCACAGGATAATACAGTATGGCCTGTGGTCACAAGGTCAACAGTAACAAATGTAATCTCTATTCAACCGGCCATCGTAGTTTAAGCTTTTTCAGCAAATACAAATATGTCAGTTATGTTATATTTTCTTTTTCCTTGAACAAAATTAAACTAAACAAATCTTCAACTATCCCTTTTAATGTTCATTGGAAGTTATTTGACGGACAGTTTTATAGTCGGAAATTTTATTCTATTCTGTCTATTAAACGCAGTTCACAAATCATACATATTAATGAAATAATGTAAGATCGTCGTTACTCCAGTGTTCACCACTTAGGATGATAACATCATCATGCTGGGGAGTATGTACTTCTCGTTCTGGAATGACTTCCATTGTTCTCCTCTCTTCTTCTCTTATTCTTTCTCCTTCATCTCTCTGTATTGTCTCCACTTCATCCTGCCCGACCAAGTCTACTGTACAGGGTCATCACCCTATCCATCTTTGACTTTAGAGTTGACATTATGCAATTCAGCCTTTGTAAAGAGTTCTGTTTATGTACTTCCGGAACGCAATAACATCTATGACGCAATAAACACAAAATGACGCCATATCGATCGTTGCTACTAGTTTCACGCGTTTGACGCTATTGGTTTTCCCGCGCTACAATTTGACTTATTACTTTCCTTGAATCTATAAAATTAAATTAATATATTCTACTTTCAAAAAAAAATGACGTCAATTGAAAAAGTTTGGAATTTAAAATAGCCATAACTTTTTTATTTTTAGAGATAGAGTATTTTTCTTTGCATTTTTCGAAGTCCATAACACATCTATCAATTGAAAAGTGTTATTACTTTTTTGATATGAGGTCTGGTTAAAATGTTGACTCTCCGTCCTCTTAACCCGGCACATATCAAGAGCGGTATTTTTAAATTTGAATTTAATGACGTCATCTAATTAAATGACGTCATTAAATTCAAATTCAAGATGGCGCGAAAAAGAAAATGTTCATTTATATCAGGTAAGTGTTTTTATTAGTTTTATGATATTTCCCCCCTGATATTACAAATATATAATGTATAATTCAACTTAAGCTTGACGTTTGAAAATGTTGATAAATTGAAGTTTAATGTTAAAAGTTATGTTAATAAATGTTGAAATCACAGAAGTGCTGTAACTAATTTATTTGTACAGATATTCTAAAACTTCTGGCATTTTTCGAAGTCCATAACACCTCTACCTATTGAAAAGTGGTCTTACTTTTTTGATATGATATCTGGTTCAAAAACAAGATTGCATTTGAGAAAAATGCTATGCCACCGCATTGATCAAACACTAAATAGAAGTGTAGGAACAGATTGTTTTTGTTTCTATACAATTTTGAAGATTGTCATAATGCATAAATCCCTGACCTATCTTATTCTTATTATCAGATTAGTGGTTAAATCTGTTGTTAACTCAATAAAAGATCAAAGTAGAAATATTAATGCACTTGAGTCTAGTGAATTTGGTGGTGAAGATCATATTTCGCACAGCCAAAATTTCATGACTTCATCAAAGGACAACACAGTAAGACACTTTGTCAAAATCTAGGTCAGCTGATATCAAAGTTCACTTTACATCTTAATCTGTGCACATGGTTCAAATTTCATAGCTGTACATCAAAGGACAAAATGTAGGTCACATCGTCAAAATCTAGGTCACCTGATATCAAAGTTCAATTTTACAACTAAAACTGTGCACATGATCAAAATTTCATTGCTGTACATCAGAGGACAAGAAAGTAGGTCACTGTCCCATTGGGCAAGGCAAAATTTTGGACTCAAGGGTTTAATTCAAAACAATCTTGATACAGGTCCACCAAACAACATTTCAAGTCAAATATCTAAGCTGTAGCTTTCTCCCATTCAGAAAACATTTGTTTTATTTTCTGTTTTTACTATGTGTACATAATGAAAATCACTGCCCCCGGGCTGGGCCAATTTTGACACCAGGGGAAAAATTTAAACAACTTTGGTAGAGGACCTATAGATGATATTATATAGCAAACATCAAAGCTCTAAGCCTTGTACCTTCAGACAAAAATATTTTTTATTTTTTTACTATATGTTCATAATGAAAATCAATGACCCCCGGGGCGGAACTAATTTCGACCCCAGGGCTACAATTTGAACAATCTTGGTAAAGGTTCACTTCGCAAAGTCTCATGCCATATATTTAACCTCTAGCCTTTGTCAATTCAGAGAAGAGGATTTTTTAATTCAGAGAAGAAGATTTTTCAAGTTTTAATTTTATTCTTTTCAGGAAAACTATCGCCTCTGGGACAGGGCAATTTTAACAAGGGGCATAATTAAAACAACTTTAGTAAAGGACCCATAGATGATATTATATACCGAATATCAAAGCTCTAAGCCTTGTACAAGAAGATTTTTTAATTTTTTACTATATGTACATAGTGAAAATCAATGACCCCTGGGGGTGGGGCCAATTTTGACCCCAGGGCTATAATTTGTACAATCTTGCCAGAGGTTCACTACATAATGTTTCATGCAAAATATCTTAACTCTAACCTTTGTAAATTTAGAGAAGATGATTTTTTAAGTTTTTACTATCTACATATAAGGAAAACCTATGGCCCCTTGGGCGGGGCTTATTTTGACACTAGAGGTGAAATTTGAACAACTTTGGTAGAGTACCTATAGATGATATCATTTAACAAATATTAAAGCTCTTTTTTACTATATGTATATATTGAAAATCAATGACCCCCAGGGCGGGGGCAATTTTGACCCCAGGGCTATAATTTGAACAATCTTGTTAGAAGTTCACTTCACAATGTTTTATGCAAAATATCTAACCTCTAGCATTTGTCAATTGCTAAAAGAAATTGTTTTAAAGTTTTTACTATAAGTTTTTACTACATACATACATAATTATGTATAAGGAAAACCAATGACCCCCGTTCAGCGGGGCCGATTTTAATCCCAGGGCTATAATTTGAACAATCTGGGTAGAGGTCTACCAGACAATGCCTTATGCAAAATATCTAAGCTCTAGGCCTTTTGGGTCTTTACAAGAAGGTATTTTAAGTTTTTACTATATGTACATATAGTGAAAATCAATGACCCCCGGGGCGGGGCCGATTTTGACCCCAGGACTATAATTTCAACAATCTTGGTAGAGGTCTACCAGACAATGCCGTATGCAAAATATCTAAGCTCTAGGCCTTTTGGTCCCTACAAGAAGATTTCTTTAATTTATTCTATCATTCCTTTTGGTTGCCATGGCAACCAGATTTCTTCATGGAATGAAATTCTTTGAACAACTTTGGAAGCCCTTCACCCAAGGATCAATCCTGCCAAGTTTGGTTGAAATTTGACAATTGGTTTTTACAAGAAGATTTTTTAAGTTCACTGTATAATCTATATAACACACACACACAAACAAACAAACACACACACATACACACACAGGTGAATCGCTATATGCCACCGCATCGCAGATGCTGTGGTGGCATAAAAAAATACCCACTCACTTTTTTATATAGTCATCCCTCTTCCTTTGGGATACTTGGGGGTCTCCGGCAGCTATAAAGAAAATAAATGAAAAAGGAAAAAAAGAAAAAATACCCCAAAGTACGACCCCCCGAAGGAAGAGGAACACTTCTTTTTTCCTTTTTCATTTATTTTCTATATAGCTGCCGGAGACCCTCAAGTACCCCAAAGGAAGAGGGATGACTATATAAAAAAGTGGGTGGAGTATTTTTTTATTTTTTTTTATTTATGTTTTTTTCATATTTATTTCAGAGATTGAAGAGGAAGACCCTCATGATAATAAACGTTTGAAGGCATATTCGGATGAGAATGAAACTGACCAGGAGGCTGAGTTGTCCGATGCAGAGTCGCTTATAGATGATGAGCCGAAGCCTCCGTGCACGTACATGTATCCATACATATACTCACCACCCAAGAGGAAAAGAGGGGCATTTAGTAACTTTTTAGATTCTTTGCCAAGTCATACCAAACGAAGACGAATAAAATGGAACAGTAGAAATATTACAGATAACGAAGAGGAGGAGACAGAGCAGAAGGGAAGATATATAATTGTAAGTTGTATTAATTCTTTTTCTCTCGTGTGAATTGTTCTACATTTTATGCTGTTTATGTATCGTCCTATATGTTTTCTATTGTTATATTTTCAGAGCGATGATGATAATTGTGAGGAGAAACAACAGAAAGGAAACACGAGAAGAAATCTGAGTGATAGTGAGGGTGATGACGATGAGGAGGAAAGTGTAAGGAAGAGGAGGATTAGAAGTAGTAGTAGTGAGCTCGGACATGAGGAGGAGATATTATATGCTACCAAGTTAATTGTAAGTTTTATATTATTCTGTTTAATTCATAATAAGGTACATAGTACTTACATTGTAAGTTAACTTTCAAAACATTGCGAAATGGATGTTTGGCAATATTTCGGACAGTCATGTTCTACTTTTTTATATTGAAGTATTGAATAACAGACATTGCATACAAGGTAAGCTTCTCTGTAACATATCTGACACATTTCCTTCCTGTCTTCATAACTTTCATGTTATTTGTATGCCTGTCAATAATAATTTTCAGATTGATGATGACGAAGATGAGATGAGGTTGAGTGAGGAAGAATTGAATCAGGGCATAGAATGTGATGAGGATCAATTGTTTGAGTGTGTTGGGTTAGCAGATTTATATGAGGCGGAGCAGAAGGGTAAGGAGGAGGAGGAAGAGGACGAGAAACCTGAGAAAGAAGAAAAGAAAAAGTGAGTTTGGACATTAATAAATAAAGTATATAACCACTGAAGAAACCAAACATAAATCCATTAAAATCGTGTTAAATAAAATGAAGGAAAGAGCGAAAAGCAAAGACATGAATACTTTTTATAACTGGATCCACTAACAACAAATATATGAGAGTGTTTACTCTTACTTTTAACCTTTAATTAATCATTTCAGTTTTTAAGAGGGCACTGTTTGTTTAGAGAAGTATATTTGAACACAAATATCTATGAATATATTACAACCTGTAGGTGTTCACTTCATGGCAGAAATGAATAATTATGCTCATCAACTTTGAAAAAATATTACAAACAGAGGAAAATGACTGACTATTTTAGATAACTCATTAGGACTGATTTAGGTCGAAAAAAGAAGACAGTCCTGTCCTACTTTTCATATTTTGAACAAAATATAGTGAACTTATGTGAACTGCCCTACTTTTCATATTTTGAACAAAATATAGTGAACTTATGGCTCAAACATATTTAACTGATTTTTATGATATTGTTAAAGACTATAATTATTTTTTATTAAATCTTTCAGACAATTAATCAATGTCAAAGTTGTAAAAAAAGTATATTCGTGGAAGTGAGAAGCATGATTGTTTTATTGTGAAATGTTATCACGAATGGATAAATCCCGACTGTCTGAGTTGTATTGAGAAAATGAAGAAACCAATTAAAAGAGTTGAAAGGAAAATAATCAGTGCTGAAGAGATAGAAGAGATAATGAAAAAAGAGATAGAAGCTGAAACGAGAAAGATAGAGGAGGATAGTAATTGGTAAGAAAGACGATCTGAATTTAAAAGAATGTTTTCGAATCGCATAAAATGTGCAACATCACAGTATATTCTGAGAAATACATGGAAGTTCATTTGAGGGGGAATAAACATAAGGCAAAGGAGGCTGAGTCGAATCGGGTGTCAGGAGATGTTAACTCTCCTGTCTCACGTTTCGATTCGAATCAGCCTCCTTCCAGACTTCCAGACTACCCCCCTCAAATGATATAAATGATGTTGCAAATGATGGCCGGAAGAAATGCGACAAGTACGTTTTACTATGC
>NW_026863351.1:0-14928 GCF_026571515.1 Ruditapes philippinarum | reverse complement strand
TATAATGTTCTGAATATTTAATAAAAGTGAAAATTGAAAGCATCACATATTGTTAATGTTTTGAATCTCACCATACTTTACATTTAATCATATAGTATGTAACTTATTAATTTTAATCTTGGGTTTTGAATTTTAATGCAGCTTCTACTATTTTCTTACTTAATGTCTGTAAATTTACAATACAAAATCTGTTAAAATTATGCACGTCCAAAAAATTTACTGGACTGTCCGTAAATATCATCGAATCCTAGACCTGTTATTCTGCATTATTTTATTCTACCGTCTCAATGGGAACACACTTGCAACATAGATATTTCTAACAAAGTCTCCAAAATATTAGGGCAAAATATTTCAATAATTTAAATTAGAAGGGCAAGTAAAAATTGAGCTGGACTGGTCTTTCAGCAAGTTCTTTGAAAAAAAACACTGAAAAACAGTTGTTTCTGGTGAGCGACTCAGGGCCATCATGGCCCTCTTGTTTAATTTTCTAGTGTAACATGTTTACAATAACATATTTTTTTTGTATTATTTCTAGTTCTACAATGAAATAATCTAATTCTGAGAAGGAGAAGTTAATAAATTATATAAATTTAAAAAAACTTTTCATGTTTTTTAATTTATATTCTGAACATTTAAAGAAACCGGGAGCACAAATGAACAATAATTACAAAAACACTTTAAAAAGCCTACACTCTCATTAATACGAGAATCAGTAATCCCCAAGGGGGGATACCAAAACCTTATTATAAGCAATACCTTTCCCTACCGAAATTTTAAAACCCGGGCCAAATTTTTATTTTTGAAATAATGAAAATCTGTACGCTTTTTCCGAAGGGGAACCTCTTCCTTAAATTTTGCTAAATCTATAATTAGATGGGGGAACAGGGCTAAACTTCATTTTTTTTCCTTTAATAACAAACTAACGTCTAAGTTTTCCGTTATTTTACTACCGAACCCACCGTACCTTTACATTATCAACATAACAATCATCTGAAAAAAACAAAAAAAATTTAATTTTTATATATTTAAAATTAACGCGCAATAACATATTAAAACAAGCAATTTTTATCATTTTTAACCCCCAATTCTGGTTTGCCATGGAGTTATAAATAAAGCTTTTAAAGGGCCCTTTAAACCAGGAAACCTATCATTTTTTTTTTTCCAATTTTTTTTTACATCTTTTTGCATTTTCAAAAAGTTTCTCATGACCAGAATAATCTTTGCTCCTTTTTCCCTTTGGGAATTGGCATAAATTTTAGAATATATATTTTTATGGGAATCAAATAAAACTTCTCACATATTTGCTACCTTACACACATGCTTTTTGTCATTACCTTTTTTAAAATTTTCAACTCTAAAATGCTCTAAAATTTTTAAACAATAAAGACATATTTTCCTTTTTTAAAATTACAAAAACATAATTCTGAGGGATAAGTAAAAGAAAAAGCACCGAAACACACTATCTGTTCTCTTTTAATACACTTAGGGCTAGAACAGTTAAAATTTAAAAAATAATAAAATAATAAAAAGAGACACATTTAAATTTTCACACAACTTTACAGCAAATAAACATTTTTTAAAAAATAATATACAAAAAAAATATCTTCATAATATAGAAAAAAATTTCAATCTTTAAAGGAAACTAATTTCTTGAAACCCGAAAAAAATCATAACTATGTTTTTTAATTTAGAATCATACTCTTATTACCCCTTTTAAATTTTTTCAACCTCGGTTTTTCAATTTAAAAATTTTTTTTACTTAAAAAAAAATATTTTTTTAAAAGACTTTTTCTGATATATCTTTTAAAAACAAAAAAATTTTAACAATAACACAAAAAATTCAGTTTTTTATTTTGAGGGTGGGCCATCTTAGGGTCAAATCAATTTAATTACTTTAAAAATCACCGCCCTGTCAAATATTAGGAATGAAAACGGAAGCCATTAAAATGTTTACCTTTATCATTCTGACACTCACACTCTCACAACCACATTGGCACTTACATATTGCAAAGTGTGTATCTGTAGCATTTAATAACAATGTTTAAAGAACACAAGCAAAACCATTTATTAAAAAAAGCTGGTATACTGCTTTTGTACTGAAAATACTCGCATGGCAGTAGTGTTGGTCTTAAATTTGACTACTACGTCATATAATTATGTGTTTCGAAATTTTTCAGAGCTCTGTAAATGTTTTTCTGTATAAACAAAGGTTTTAAAAAGATTTTTTGAATAGTACTATGTCTTCTCATAAACAATAACCTTCTCAAAAATTTAGTTGTAGAATCTTTCTTTAAAAACAGACAAATACGACTGAGTTCCAAAGGCTTAGCAAAAGATAATCACAAAATAAATAAAATCCAGTTGTTTGCATGTGTGTTTGACGCTAGTGGTCTCTTTATTTGCACATTTAAAGCATAATACTAGGTATTATAACAATATAGAGACAAAAACCCAATAAATCAAAAACAAATTTTGAAAATCTCAATTTTGATTGATTCTGTTAAAGGGACTACAAATCAGTATTTCACCCCCCTACCCCGGGTTAAGCATATCAACATTTAACTTTAAATTTTAAAAATTTTTAATTAGAAAATTACATTTCAAATCAGTATCAGGGAACTTCAATGTACATGTTTCATTTATAAAACGCTTATTTCCTAAGAAAATAAATAATAAAACAAAATAAAAAAATAAACAAAAAAAATTTTTTAAAAACCCCTGTGTATTTTTTCCCAAATTTTTCAAAAACTTTTTTTCAAATTTTTTTAATGATTTTTTTCTCACATGAAATAATTTGGCAAATATTTGAACTGTGAAACCCAAAAACCCTCAAATATCAGAAATTTCCCTAGGAAAAAACCTACACTGTATGACCTTAATTTTACATCCAATTCAACCACAAAACATCGCTCCTTTTTTTCTCAACATAACAACAATTATTTAAACGGGATCTTTTTAAAGGCAACCTGATTTTTCTCCTTTCGATTTGGACCACAAAGTTATAATAACATACTATCTCTTTAAAATACCCAACATTTTTTCCCTTTTTAATTTTAAACATGATATTGAAAATGTTTAAATTCCTTTAACCCGGGGCTACAACAAATTTTCTTTTTCCATACCTTAAAAACCCCAATTTAAATTTAATTATTTTGTTTAGGGATTTTAAAAATTTTTTTTTATGGTATTTTTTAAACAGAATAGTTTGTTTATAATTAGATAAATTTTTTACAACTATCATTACTATATAGGGCATCTCCAAAAAAGGGCCCAAAGAATCGTAGAAATTTTAGAACAACAAAAACAATGTTAACACATGTTTAAGAAAAAATAAAAATTTAAAAAAAAAATTACAAATTATTTCATCAAATTTAATTTTATTCATTATAACTCTGAGTAAGATAAAAATATACAAATGAGATTGATTATATAGTTAGTTCTGTTAAACTTCTATCTATTATTTATAAAACATAAAGGATATACGAAATCAATGCAAAAAATACCCAAACCCTTAATATTTTTCAGTCCAAATGCATTTTAAAAATGTTAAATTTTAGATGGGGCGAATCGTCACTAAAGTGGGGCGAATCGTCAGTGTGGCGAATCGTAACCGACTGTTACTTGTCCTTCATTTATTACACGCCTGGCTTAATCTCATAAAGTGTTTCTTAGTTAATCGAGGTAACTGTCAAAATTGCTAAATGATAATTACAATTTCTTCAAAATATCCTGAAATCTGTATGAAATAACGAAACTCGAAAACAGCGCTTCAGTCGAAATAAATGGCTTCGTTGAGGAGCCAGTCACGTGATTCACTCGCGCATTGATATAATTTCTTCGCTCTGTCCAAATTTAGACAAAATTGTAAATGTAATTTTCGATAACATAATGTATTTCGAAATGTATGACAACCCTTCTATATTTAATGCATATATCGAGTTTCTAACTTGTTATCGAACATACGGAACTTTTTATTTTGTCAACCGAAATAAGGCTTGGCAAGGAAATAGTGCGGTGCAAAACACCGTAACACGTGCATCGAAAAGGCAAAGTTGCGATTGCTTGGAATTGTGATTGTTTGTCTGTACAGGGTGTAGATATCCCTTTGCGTCGATTGTGACGCACAGTCGACCCAATAAGTGGTCAGCAAATTTGACTATAAGTTTAACTGGTCAGCAGAGTATTTCACGGCAAACATCATTTTCCTCTTTTCCTCTGAACATCAGCAAGTTCTCAGAGTTGAACTAAAATTACTTGGCTATCATGTATAAAACAAGTTGACACATGATCTAGTATTTCTTAAATGTTTTTTTATTTAGTCATATTTATTTATTATCTTTAAGAAATAGAAAAACGGTATGTTAACCAAGCACCAAAAATGGCTCCATGTAAGATATTGACAAAAACCTAAAGGAGCGTCAATTTGGTAGGTAGTTGGTAATTGGATATTCGAATAACCAACTACCTATTAGCTGGTAGTTGGTTATTCTTAATCCCTTACTACCTACAAGCAGGTTGTTGGTAATTCGAACTTTGCATGTGTTCCCTTAAAAAAAAACAACAAAAAACAAACAAACAAACCAGTAGGTTTTTTCCTGAATAAATATAATTGATATACGTTAAAATGATAGATGTGTTTTTAGCAATGAATCACATTGTCTCACTATGTCCACCAGCGAAATCAGTTGGCTATAGTACAATATGTTGAGTAGTGAAACTTACGGTGGAATCAGCTGTTAATTAAAACTTATAGTGAAAATTGCTGGCCATTTATGTTAGATATAAAGAAGAAACAATATGCATTGACATAAATTTCTTATGTTGTTTTTTTACAATGTTAGTAACATAACAAATTATACATCTAACAAAACAATAAAACCACTGATGACAAGTTACAATTTAATAGATATTACATAAATGATTTTAGCAGTAATATTTTAGAGACCAGTGCTGATCAGTTAGATTTATTAATCATATTTGTCGAGAAAACTTATGTATTACTGACAAATTAAATATAAGATTTTTTTTATTTTGTATGTTATACAGACTGTTCAAATCTTTATTATTATCATATGTAATTTAATTTTTGTACATATTGTTGTAATATATTCTTTGGATATAAATCGTTTGTCTTTTTATATAAGTAATAAATTTTTTTTTGCATCTTTGAAATGTCAACATAACATCATTTTCGTCTGGAATATTTCCACTATATTAAGGTTTCACACAATTTATTACATTTTCCGTTTATGTACAAGTCCTTAAGTATATATATATATATTATATATATATATATATTATATATATATATATATATATATATATATATATATATATATAATATATATATATATATATATATATATATATATATATATATATATATATATATATATATATACATTTGTACTGTCACATGACATCAGCCTGTAATATGTATCCAAGTAGGATTATTAATAAACATTGATCCTGATTTCAGAGTAAAAAGGACATATAAGAACAAAATGAAACTCGATAACGGTTTCACAATAAGGACAGAAACGGAAGTCTCTCGGAATATTCTTATGTCTACCCTGTTCAATCATTAAATTATGTCATGAACTACGACATTTAGCAATACTAGGTCTAAACTCTGTTCCCATGCATATCCAAACCCATTTGAATAAAGACTGTTTTTTACATTTGTTGCCCAATTTGCCCTATACTATCATAATGAACAAGCATTTCATAGCAAAGTTTTACATACCTATTTTATGGTTAATCAAGCAAACGTAACCATTATTTAATACATCGTTTTGCTGAATAAATATGCATTGAGAATCTGCCTAAATCACCTAATATTGCATCATTACACAGACATAATTTTGAACAATTTCTATACACTGAAGCTGTTTCATTTCCCAAAATTCTGCCCCATATAGAAGCACAGATGAAACCTTAGAGTCAAATAATTTGAAAAATGTATTTTTAGATAGACAAGAAAAACTTTGAAATGCACTAAATATATACATAAGGACTTTTATTGCCTTAACTGACATAGCTTCAGCCATCTTAAACAAAGAAAGCCTATTTGTAAAATAAATTCCAAAATAATTAAAGCCATTCACTATCTCTAAATTATTGTTTACATATGATCATCTCTCTCTTCTTGCCACACATCTACCCTTCTTGAATACAATAACTTTTGTTTTTGATATATTAACAACTAACTTACTTTCAGTGCAAAATTCATGTAATAAATTCATTTGTCTTTGAATACCTACAATAGTGTCAAAAAGGATGGCGATGCCATCTGCAAACATAAGTTGAAATATTTCCTTAGTATTTGGAAACAGTTGCAAACCTCTTACTTTGTTATTACATAAAAGTGTATACAGTTCGTTAATAAACATGTCAAAGAGAATCGGACTTAAATTACGACCCTGCCTTAATCCAATATGACAGAAGAATACATCAGTACAACCATCATTAGTTCTAACACATGCTTTTACAGAGGTGTAAATAGCCTTTATTGACTGATACAAATGACCTTTAACTCCATTATCCCTTAAAATATTAATTAACTTCCAACGGTCCACAGAATCAAAGGCCTATTGAAAATCAACAAAAGCAACATATACAGTTCTGTCCTTCATATTTAGATTCCTATTAACAACTGAATATCAAACGAAAGCATTATCTATTGTTGAATAGCCAGCGCGAAAGCCTGCCTGAGATTCAGTTATATTATTGAATGCTTCTACATAAAAAAGTTATACGCTTAGTAATAGTTGAAATATATTTTACTAAATACATCTAGCAAGGCTATACCTCTATAATTATTTTGGTCATTTAAATTTCCTATTTTATGTTTTGGAATAATTATAGATTTGGTCCATAAATCTGGAAATTAACCTTTTAGAACAATCTGTATAAATGGTAGTTACGAGGGCTGTTCAATAAGTTCGTGGACTGCGGCTCTGCTGTTCACATCTTTTAATTTGCGTATATGATTTTACAAGAGACATATACGAAAATATGTCCTTATTTAACAGTGAAAAGATCAATAAAATATGTTTACAAATAAAAATTATGTGACAGTTACAAATCACAAGGGGTGCACAATCCGGTGCACGCTGATGACGAAACAAAATGACGTTCGTGACGTCGCAATATAAATTATGAAACATTTTACCAGTGTCATTGTTTCTGAAAGTACTCTTTTTAGTGTTCAATATCTGCGAATCATATACCAAAACCATTTTTCTGTTTGCGATGATGACCCGAGATATAAAGTGGTCATCTATTCGCTCCATTCTCTGTATAAAGGTCCGAGTGCCGCATACTTTCCGCTCTTTATCGGGATTTTTGAGTAATTTCGACACTTAACGGACAGTGTTTATTAAGTTAATTCAATTGTTGATTTATAGTATCAATTTGAAACTGCCCTCGTCCGATCTTTAAACAATATGATTATCAATGATAAAGAAAAACATTTTATCAACTGATAATTATTCTACTGATTTTTACTGAACACCGGTAAGCATTAATTATCAAACGGACCAGGGTAAATACACGTAATACAAATAATAACTACAATTATTTATTGTAAAAAGACATATATCCTGGTGAATGAAATAAAATATTATTAATTAAAACTTAAATTGTTTTGTCAGAATTGAATGCATAGACCCGATGCAGAAATTAAACATGTCGGACATCTCGCAAACCTTCATACTGTCTGGACTTCTGTAGATTTTGTTTTTGCAATTTACGTTACAAACGTCCCAACAATTTGCCGCTAAAAATTCTCCGTCGCCTTTTCTGTCTGTGAGCATGTATTTTCCGTATTTGAATCGCTTGCGCGACCTGAAACCAAGAGACTTGCTCGCCAACTCATTGTTATTAGTTAATTTAATCACCTCATAAAAATATGAAGGAGTATCCCACATTTATTGGTTAAAATTTCCGAAAGAGCGAATTTCTAGTTTTTAAACGGGCTTTATACTTCCCAACTTACCCGTCTGTCTACTGCTGCTCAAAACCTGTTTGTTCAGCTATTCAACGTCCAATCGACGTCAAATTTCAGATTTATGTTATTTAAATATTATTAGATGATAACTTGTATTTTATTTCACAAAACAATCATTCAGTTTGTTTCAACATTTGTTTATATTTAAACATTATATGAAAATTTCGGCGTGCGCCGATGTTGCGTTGCCATGGTTATTAAATTGCACATAACTCGTAAAGGAATTAAAAGTTTACACTAAAAGTAAATCTTACTTTTAGAAATAAAGACACTTTTTCGATTCACATCCACTAAGGGTGTTTTTATGAACCAAGTAGAAAATGACAGCAAAAATCCACGAACTTTTTGAACATACCTCGTAAACATTTTAACCGTAAACAAAGTGTTGTGGAACAAGAATGCCACCTGTTGCTTTATGTACATTTAAAGCTTATACGCTTTCAGTGATTTCATCATATGTAATACAGGAGATAAAAATAATATTTTCAATTTCATCAAAAAAAAATTTATGACAGTTTCACTTCCTTGATTTTTATCACTGGAACTGGAAGAAGAGAACAATTGGTTAAAATGCTCATACCAGTCATGTAATGATACATTTTGAACTGATTTCGGCCTTTTAGACAAATTTTGCAACTCCAGCCAGAAGATGTTTTGATTATTAACAGAATTGTTCATTTTTGTCAAAATATTTTTATTGTAACACAATCTATCATGCGCTTATATTAAAAAATAGTAATAAAAGGGGTTCATCTTTATGGGCATTTCTGAAAAAATACTTTGCTGTAGCCCAGGAATCTTTAGATAGACGTTTATTACGTCGACACCGTTTCCGGCGTAAATAAAAAAAATAAAGAATGGTAGAACCTTTACCAAATCAACGATCAAATCATCGAGTCAAATACACAGAAGCAAACGGTATTAATATGACATTTTTAAACAAAAAGAAAACATACATTGCAGACCGGCAGCCCAACATATTTTCAAGACAAGGGCTCAATCAATATGTGAATATCGCGCTTCGATGTACGTTGTTCATGATACTTCCTCAAAGGGTCACAAACAAGATGGAATGTTAGAGTTAACAACACTAAAATTATGTTATTTATAGAAAAGATATTACTTAAAATAAGAACTGACAAATATTATCATATAAAGTTTACCATCATTTCGCTTTGACTATAATGTTTTAAACTAATATCAGAATGGACCAAACGATAAACGGACGCATATGCACGCTAAACGATAGCAAACGCACGCTCTCAAACGCACGATGAACGAAAAACGATACACGGAAAACGGTAAACGTTAAACGCTTGTAAAAGATGCACGCTTAAGAAAGCGTTTCATCAAACGCACGTTGAACGAAATACGCACGCACGTTACACGAAAAACGGACGCACAAAAAACGCTATTTTTGACAACCGAAACGTTCACCCTACTGTACTTTGCAAAATTCAATCCACTCTTTTTCAAATTATTAATTTTTGTGTCTTGAGAAAGCCTTTGCATGCTTATATCTCCATCAACGATACTATTTTATTCATTTAATTCTGGAATATTTGTATCCCCTAATGTAAAATCAGCTATACAGCCTGTTCTGGAATTCATAGTCTAAATAATGATAAGTTGCTATAAATTCTTCAAGTTGTTACAAACCAGAGCTAAATATGCCAGAATAAAAAGGTGAATTATCTGTGCACATACATATAAAACATCTTAACTAAGAGAAAAAAGAGACTTTTCAATCAATAGCACAACACCAAACTAAAAAAGTTCACATACACGCTTTACGTAAGGTAAAAAGTCATTTTTGCTGAATACTGAAACACCACCCATAGGCCTTCCTCCAGCACTTGATCTTTTTGCATTGCAACAAAATAAGATATAGTCTTGAATTTCAGTTTGTTGGTAGTCAGAATCTTGGTCCCATGTTTCTTTTAGTCCAAAAATATCAACAGATGATATATTTTATTGTATAATTACACATTTTAGATTTAAAACTTTCTATGTTCCATTTTAGTAATTAAAGTGATTTACATGAATGTGCTGGGCTTTGTTCTCCATCCTATCTCCTAGTAAGATTAGGATCATGGCTGCTGATTTGTGAACTTTAATAACATCAGGTCCTGTTTCCATGATATCATAATCAGATGGGCCTATGTCATTTTGACGGTCGACTTGACGAGAAGCTCGCTTGAAAACTCGATTATTACCAGTGTTTTCAGTACTAGATTGAGGCTTATATGTATGCAATTTTCCATTTCTAAAATAACCTTGCAAACCACCCTGCTTAATCGCCTTTAATTGTTGGGGTTGTATTAATGACAAGTCATTTGAGATGCAAATACCACTACTACGCAGGACATCTCTGGACTTAAATTATCTAAATCTATCTTCACTATTTGCAAAAGTCGTTATTACTATCCTGGCACTTTCATCGGATTTTCCCCTATTCGTCTGGCAAATCATATTGTTTCAGAAGTGAGATTAACTTCATCACTTCTAAAAACACTAAGAACTTCATCAGCTTTCAATCCTTTCAGTGATCTTTTATGTTCCTCAATCACTTTCAGTCCAAAAATTCTCAGTGAAAACTTCAGCCTTTCTGATTCAGTTATTAGCTGCTTTTCATTATTACTAAAAAAAACAAGAATAAAGATCAACAAGGCAAAGGCAACATTCACAGGACGCGGCCACCGACACACTAAAAAAAACTGGAGCGGACATAAGGGTGAAAGGAGTGGTACATGTACAATTGTAATGTGAAATAATATAAACTAAAACAAGCCCATAAGGGAATTAAAGGGATAAGGGCTGTAAAGGTGAAAAGGTGGGGGGAGTAAAAATGGGTGAGGGGGGGGGGATGAGAAAATACCTACCGCCAACGACAATCCAACAAGACAGACATCATAAACATCCAAAGCAAGTTACAATACAGACATAAAAAACACGTGAAGGAACACAGAGGGGTACCGCCTTAGAACGGTCAGTGGTTATAAAACCACTGGGGAGTTTAAACCGGTTTTAGGCGCGCCAAACCTCACTCTTAGCCCCAATATCTTTAATGACATAAAAGTGTTAATAAAATTAATCCCCGCCAAGTGAAATTCTAACAATGGTCATGGTTACATTAGACGAAATAAATAAAGCACATACAAAAATATGCAAAATGTAGAAAAAAGGTACAGCCTAATGACCATTACCAAAGTACTCGATACCTTAAAGGAAGGCAGAACAACAAGAAAATCACCTACAAGGGCCCGAGGAAGCAAGACAGAAGACGAAAAGTAAGACAATTCAGTCCCAAAGGGCTTTAAGAACTGTCCATCATAGAGTCTCCCACTTACTTACTAAGCCTTTTCTCACGTTTTTCTTCAGCCATTGATAAGGAACTTATATCAGAATTCACTACATCTTCACTATATTTTATCATTTCATATCCATTTTCAATTTCCCTGACTTTTCCTTCTAGATATTGTTGATTTTCCTCAATTGTAGTAACTTTTGACCTGATCATACTCCTTTCAGTTTTTAAATGCACTAGTCCTGATTTCATACTTTTTAGCTCAAACTTAACATCTCGTATTTCATCTTTTGTTTCAGATAAAGCTTTTAACATTTTAGATGGGTTTTTTTCATCTGTCATAGATTCTTGTCAATTTCCAGGTCCTGGATTTTCCTCAACATCTGCTGATGAAATTAATAAGCGTTCAGAATAACCTATGTATTTATTGTCATAATTATTGGTAAAGCAGTAGCATATATACCTATAGGAAAGTCTTTGTAATGCCTATATATCACAGGACACCTCATTATTAATATATAAATTTATAATTTTATTAAAAAGTTTTTAGTATACAGGAAAAAATAATAATAAGGAAAAGAAAAACAAACAAGAAGAAAAAGATTTATTGACAAAAGTATAATAATATTATTATATTTCCATATTTTATTTCGTCAACTTATTCGTCAGCAGTTTAGAACCGCCTACCGAAAGGCGATAGTCGCTTCCAATATTTCTTTCATAATTATGCACTTGTCTTATATTTTGGTACAGGGGACATTCAAACAAAAAATGAAACTCATCATCTTGAGTATAACAAAGTTTACATTTTCTTCCGTCAAATGATATTTTTTGTGGCCTATGCCATCTACCTGGTTCTACCTCTAAATAATGTGAAGTCTTGTTAATGCTTTTCTAAATTTAGTAATTTTAACAATGTCTTAATATGGCTGATATCTAAAACATGAAAAAAGTTTATATGTCCTCGCTCTTGTCGAATTTTATAATTGAGTGTTCCATAGTTGTTAATAATTATCATACAGTATTTGCCTAAATACATCTATAAAAATAGTTTTGTTTTCAACTCCTTGGAATAGCCACACATGATTAAAACCTGAGTCTAATAAAGGTTTGATATTATATCATGCAATCTTATTAGGATACATTTCAAAGTCTCTTAACATCATATCGTATACATGTCTTATATATTTTGTGCAATCGCATTCTACATGTAATATTTTAAATCAGTATCTTACTATACATATTGGCCTATTAGAAAGTAAACTTGTTGGACCATAGACAAAATTATTCAGGGTTTGGGCACGTACTCCTAAAAGTTGTTTACAATATTGTAAATGTATTCTTTCTATAACATTTGTTTCTTTGAATCCCCATCTTTCACATCCATAGTTTAATATAGGAACAACTAACTTATCAAACAGCTCTTAGGAGTGCTTAACATCAATATTAGTGTATTTAACTAAATACGATTTGAGTTTGTATATTGCCTTTAACGCCTGGCCTGCTAATGCCTCGTGCTTTGCGCTAAAAGAACCACCGGTTGTAAATGTAATACCTAAATTTAAAGAAAATAACAATGTCTACAGTGTGACCATTATATATGAAGTTTATATTTCTTCTGTTTGTGCCACCTTTTCTAAAGTCAATTACCTTTGCTTTTCTCAACATTAACTGTTAGTTTACATTTCATGCAATAGTCAAATTACAGATAAAAACCTTTCAGAAAAAATCACAATATCATCAACAAATAGCAAAAGGAAAAGTTTGAACATATCTAAGTTAATACCATCAAAACCATGTGATATGAAATGCACCTTAATGTCGTTTAAGTACATTTAGTATAAAAAAGGCGAAACACATTCACCTTGACAAGAACCAACATGCATGAAAAATCAGTGCTAAAAATCCATTTAAATGCTTAACTCTAGATTTTACATTATTATACAATGATCTTATAACATCTAATATCTTTCCTCTAATAAAAATAAATTCTCAACTACTTCCAGTATGTGCATAAACACAAAAATACATCATTATCTAAATTAAACAATTTGCCATCTAATTGTAACCAAATAATACAGTCTTCTACACTTTTAAGGAATACAACACTGCCTTTTATCTTTTCAGAGATGTATACAATTACACCACCACTGTGTCTCTATGCACCTTTTTTACTTTTTCTATTTACAGCAAAGTTTATAAAACCATCTACTTCATAATTATATAAATAATTTAACCAACTTTCAGTTAACAATAAAATGACATGCTATTTGAATAAAAGTTTCATCTCATCATTGCCAAGTTTTATTATATCTTAAACTAAGCAGCCCCTAAAAATTAAGTAAACACTTACTTATTAACACCCCTAATCCCCTCACTCCGATCCTAACGTTTCTCCGGTCTATCGTCACGGTTCAATTGACCCCCCCCCCTGCTATCTTCTGTTTCATGGGTTTTCTGCACGCTATTTATAGATGTATAGTCATGCCCTCGTGCTATAACAGGTGCGTGCATAACTTGTCTATCGGACGATTGCGTATATATGTCTGTATGAATGTATACAAAGTTCATATGTAAGAATGATTGATAAAATATGTTATAATATACGTATTTTATAGCATGCTTCGTTGACAGAAAAAAATATATACTCATTGAAAAGTCCATTTTACGCATTTAGTGTTGAGAGATGTAGACTGCAGAATTCTACTGTTTATGTAGAATTAAAAAGAAAAAAAATCAGTTTCTACGTTTTCCGTCTCACACTACACCAATGTTAGTAATTTATTCAAACCT
Organism: Ruditapes philippinarum; assembly: GCF_026571515.1. Lineage (NCBI taxonomy): Eukaryota > Metazoa > Mollusca > Bivalvia > Venerida > Veneridae > Ruditapes > Ruditapes philippinarum. Next base: position 817 of record NW_026863351.1, on the reverse strand, counting down.
TTTCATAACATTATGCCAATTATTTGACGTATGCCGGTAACCCGTATCTATGTCGTTAATATAACAAATTTTCGAGTATATATTTGGAAAATAATTTATTGCACTGTTAATTATTAAATATGGGTTATATATGTTAATCTTAATAGACTGGCATTAACAATTAACCGTCTATGAAAATTTGTCAGACATTTTGAAGAACCCTCATATATTACTTGCTGCAAATTATGATACTTGACCTTTGTAAAAATCGCCTGTATATACAAATGTTGTCAGAGAGACAAAAGCAGTTACATTATGTGTGTGATCGATCCAAATGAATGAGTGTTGTGTCCTTAGGACACTTTTCTAGTTTTTATTTTATTGTCGAAATACTTTACTATTATCCTTTGTGATTTAATGAATGATTTAATTTTTGAAAGCTGTTCTATATCACATTTGTTTATTGCAATCACTCAGGTATCTTTATTAGTTTTTATCTTTGTACCTCTTGGTTTTAAAACTTTAACACTTTTCATTATTTTGTCGTTTAAAATCGTATGCGTTAATCTCTTAATATTTAAGTTAAGTTGAATCTTATAATGGTAAAACATCATACCTTTTAAAGTTCATTATGTATGCATTTTGTTAAAGATTATGTTTCGTAAAAGATATTATTTCATATGTGAACTGTTACATTGTACATCATAATTTCTCAATAATATAATGTTTTACTTGACTAACATTGCCGAAGAGAAAATGGATTAAGGATAACATTTTTTCTGCACTTTCTAAAATATATTTGTTCAAATTAATTAATTAATTTGTTTGTTTATATGTA
>NW_026863350.1:0-8139 GCF_026571515.1 Ruditapes philippinarum | reverse complement strand
AAATGTCTTTCCACTACTGTATTGAAATTTCACGTTTCAGGTTCTAAAGTTCCGCATTGTTTAATATACTTTTTTTTAAATTAATAAAGTATTGATATGATTGGATTAACGTTTTATTATCGGAAATTAAATGATATACAGGAATACATTTACAAATACAATATTCTTAAACGTTGATTAATCTCTAAATAATCGCCGATATACTAGTATAATTATGTTTATATATTTATTTTCCAATTATTGTGCGATTTGAACTATAGATAAGTTTATGGTTAAAATCTTTGAGGCTTTACATTATGTTTAAAGCAGACATAAAAGAAATAACTGGATTGTAATCAGATGTAACATCAAGCATCAAGCTGTCATTGTATGATAAAATATTAGACGTTCCTTAATCAATTATTTCTCAGTGATTGAGCTTATTATATACAGATATTTAATCCTTTTAACAGTTTTGGCTCTCTCGAAGTAATTCTAATTATATAGGTTTTAACATACATTAATGACACACATGTAATTCTGAATCAACATCATGAAAATAAATGATTTCTGTCAATGAACTATATTGCTTTCAGGAACTGCTGGCCACTAAATTTATTCTATCTTAAAGTGATAATGTAATGTCTACTTGTATATATACAAGTTTGATGCAGTGTCATTAACAACGTACTGTAGTTGTAATCTGATACAAAGGCCTTTTATAAGCTAAAGATATAGGAGAATCACGATAAGTCAGATTCCAGACTTATTCAACGCGTTTTGTACATAAAGCTATTACATGTATCATCAAATTAAGTCAGTTAAATTGGTCATATTTTTATTTGAATGCTTTAAATTAAAAACTACCATTTTCAGTATTGTTTGACAATCAAAAGTACGTATTTTGAATTAATAGTTCGTCAGTTTCGTAAAGTTTCATTACAGGTCATATGGCGCCGAAACAGGACAGATAATTTTGACTAAAGTGGGGTGTTACAAACTCCAAAACAAAATAAAAATTAAACAATCAAAAATCTAAATAACAAACCTTTGATTAATTTATTGAATTGAATTTTACCTCTACCGGTTTCACAATATCATCAGGGAGATAATGAAAACACTTACACATAATAAATATAATTATCTATAATATTGGTACGGGAAATAAAAATTGTGAAACAATCATCCACATTTAATATCACACAAAGAGTGTTAAAGTGTTACGTTCTTTGTAATAAAATATAATATTTGCAGTTTTCCATTATCTTCAATGATTCACTGTGAATATTTCAACGTTCACAAAACAGATTGTTAGAAGATTTAATTATTGCATACCAATGTTTCACATATCTTAGCACAATCTTCTAAAATGAATATCATGTCTTAAAGACATTAAAGTAAAATAAAACCATTTCTATGAAAAAAAAGTTAAAATATGACGATTTCATTTCAAGACATGCATTTGTTTATTTTTATTTTTTTGAAATTTCTTAAAATTTATCTAAATTTTTAATAATAAATTTCGTAAAAGGTGTCTTAGAATAGTTATTATTCCAGACTGACTATGGTATAAAACTATGAAAGTGTGATAAAGCAAGTCTGTGACAAATTTCGTAAAATTTCAAATAAATTGAAATTATGTAATTTATTTTCCATTTCATGATATCATAGAGCCAGAAACAGATGAAAAACTGCAACCATCAGCAATCATTTGGTTGACGTGTCATTTTAAGTGTGTAATTTTAAGAGATACGCAGGTTATTTTGTGTGGGCGACCATGGCCTAATGGTTAAGGTCGGTGGTTTGAAACCACTTGCCCTCCAAATTGTAAGTTCAAATCCCGTCAGGGACTTTGGATTCTTATATGTAATACCCCGGTCACATATTCACGGAATACGACCACGGGAGAGCCACGGATTAATTCCGCCATCGTCCGTAGCCACCCTTACTGGTCAGTAGCTCCTTGTATTGTAACCGTAATCAATCGTAGTAGTCCTTGTATATCCGTAGCAATCCTTGACAATTTTTGAACATGCACACAAATTTGCTACGGAAAAATCAACCGTAGCGTATCCCTACTAGTCCGTATTAAACCGTACTGTTACGTTCTGGTCCGTACGAAAACCGTACTAGTCCATACTGATTCGTAGACGCCAACTTGTCAAGGATTTCCACGGTTTGATACGGAGAATTACGTATTTGTACGGTACCCTACGTATCAGCTACGGTTTAAATACGGATTAATACGGCATTGTCACGGAAAGCCACGATAGTAGTAATACGTTGTACTACGGAGAGGCAGGGATTAGCACGGTCTTATACGGTTTATTGCGTTGCAACACGAAACGGTACGGAATAGTACGGTCAACCACTGTTTAGTACGGATAAATTTAGTATCATATACATTTTAAAGAGTATAAATACTACATTCTTGTTAAAAACAGACAATTTTGCGTTTTCATGTTGCGAACATAATCATGAACATTCAATAAAAGAAATTTGCCATTAATTGGCTGCAATTGTATATTGACAGTGTTCAGAATACAAAGGCAGTGGTCGAACTGCTAGATGACATGCATAGAGGTATAAAATATATTAATATCGTACTACAATGCATAAGTAATAGAATAACATTTAAGGTTACATATTTTAGAAAACGTTGGATCGTGAAATTGGAGTAAATATGCACATAACACGAAGTGTCTCATAATCCTCGGACGCTGGCCTTTGAGTGACAATTAGATAAATTAACGAGCTTTTTAACATATCCTTAAAACATAAAAAATCACGAAAATTATTGGAATTGTAAAATGAACAACCAAGAGAAGCAACATTTTTCATTAATTTTTAATCAGGTAAGAGAAGACAGAGGAGATGGTGGACTAGAGATTGGTAGCTGCTATTGGCTTTTACGAAGACCCCTTCATGGCCAGTATGAAACTCTCATGGCCAAACTTGCTGCTGAGGATCCGGCGTCCTACAAGAAATTCACTAGAATCAGACCTGATATGTCTCGGGGGTCGAACGCGATGAGGCCGAATCCTCTCCGCAAGAATCATTGAACTCTGCAATTCGTTTTCTAAATGTTCGTTTCTTGTCAAGCATTTTGAAAATGAGCATCCAAGAGGTTGTGGTCGGATATAATAGGTCCGTATAGATCCGTGGCAATTCGTTCTTCTCGGTATAAGACCGTACTTATTCGTACTTACCCGTGCTTACCCGTGCTTATACCGTAGCAGACCGTAGTGTATCCGTAGTGTGTCCGTCCTGATTCGTGTCGCTCCGTATCAAACCGTGTCGGTCCGTAACAATCCGTGTCTCTCCAGGGGCCTTTACCTGCATTTTGTCGGTAAATCCGTCTAACTCCGTACTCATACCGTTGTGTTTCTGTACTGGAACCGTAGCGGACAACGGAATTTCACATTTCCGTAGTAAAACCGTAAACGATTAGACCGTAGCTCTTCCGTGGCGTCATCCGTGAAAATGTGACCGGGACATTAGGAAGCTATTCAGCTAGATAATGAAACGTCGATAGTTCAAATCAGGTCCCTGCTTGTGCCTGATATAATGCTCAGAGGGGCACTTGAGGTTTTTCACCACCAATAAAGCTGGAAAATTGCGATATGACTACTGTGTTGGTGTGACATAAATCACAATCAAGAAAAAGTTATTTTGTAAATATCGGTTATAAAATTTATCGTCATGTGATAAATTAATAATCTGTATCAACACATGGAATACTATATGAATATTTCCGTACCTAGCAACATTGTATAACTTGACACGTGAGTTGTTATTGTTATATATTAGGAACATTCTAAACATATAAAATGTTCTTATGATTTGAAATACTGTTGTTCGACACAACAATTTCCGAACACCCCAATAATAGACTAATAGTGCCAATCTAAGTTTAGAAATCTGCAGGTCGTTCATATATCAGAACTTCAAAAGGTTCAAACTTCCTATCCACCGATGTTAATTGATCAATACTAATGGCTTGTTATGTAGATTGCATTCATAACTATTAAACTACCGGAAATATCGGACAAACAAACAACTTTCTCATTAGGAAAACCCTGCATTTTACACAGAGAAAATAACTTTGCGATAGATAGCAGAATTCATAACATCAATTAACAATTTAAAAAGACATTATAAGTACGACAAAATCCCTTGAATATAAACACCATAATATTATCGTACATCTTTATTGACAAACGAACAAACACAAACAATAAACCATTTTGCCATTATGCTTCAATCTATTATATTGTTATAATTGCATACATTCATATTTTCATTAGTAAATGTTTATTGACATTTTTTAACATTTTAGCAAGCGTTTTATGTAAGATTACCAAATAACATTCCTTAAAGAACGCCCAAATCAGCAAAACTGAAAATGTGGCAGCGTCGGTTTGACTGATCCTTTTTATGAAACCAGTAGAACATGCATGAACAACCCCTTCAATCACTTTTTAATATGAGGTAATACATAATGAGGTTCGTCATATCACACATTATCTCATGATTCAAGCGTTGACTGTCTCTGTTGTTTTGTTGACGGCCATTTCAAGCAGATATGGTTCACTTATTTTCGTCAGTTTTGTTGTACATGCATGCTTCATAATGTAACGTGACTGTAACCCTGACATACCTTTAATTAAGCTGTGGAAATGTATACGGTATAAAATATAGTTATGGAAAGACCAAATCATATTCTACATAATAGTAAAACTTTGAAAAAGTCATTTTGTTTATCTACGACGAGCGGGATTGTTCAGAATATTTTGAACGATCATCAATTTATACAAAATTATATTTAGATTGTGGACAAAATGTGATCCCTTGGAAGCATTAATCATAACAAAATCACTTGAAAATTGCAGGCTTGGTTTGTAAATGAGGAGAAATAAAAAAGTGTAACATTCATCACGCCTCCTAGTAACGGCTTGGGTGATACTCAATTTTCAACACTTAAAAGTGTTGGAATCAATGGGCCCAAAGGACCAGAAAAATATAACAACACTGAAGTGAAGTTTGCGGTAATTTGTACAGCTGTCCCGCAGTATTTGGTACCTCCTGTTGTGAAGTGTAAGCATCTGGACAAAATGTGATCCATTAAAAGTATTAATCACAACAAAATTACATGAAAATTGTAGATTCGATTTGATTGAGTCTGTACATGAGGGATAATGCAAAATGCATCAAGTCATATTCCAACAAGGGATCTTACAATTGACATATATTGAAGTACATACGAAAACATCATTCTTTGGCTCGTTCATCTAACAATTTATAGCATTTATCAATTTTCAATTTACATTGTAAGGTCGGTGGAATCTTTTTAAAACTTTAATATGATAAAACATCTTTACTATACTTGGCAACCGAAAGAACGCAGATGCTCAAAAATTCAGTCTTTAACATGTTTTTCTTAACATGTAGAAATGACATGTAGGTATATGCAAAACTAAACTTTACAAAAGTGAAAGCTCAAAATTTATATAGCACCTCGCGTTTTACATTAAATTTTACACAATTCATTTATAAAGTTTCAAATCTACACAAAATTTATTTACGCGACTCCAGTTTATGGTTTTTCAAAAAAAAAATAAAAATCATCAATGATAAAACTAACACATAAAGTTAATAAGATTAAATAAATAACCCACACTAATGCATCTAAATTCAATCCAAACAAGGCAGTTCAAAGGACAGCTATATCCCCCACCGCGATACGTAAGTAGCAACATAGCTGGCCATTCATTATCTAACACAGTTGAAAAACAGTTTAATCCAGATTGTTTAAGTTTGAACTTTAAATAACCAGAATACATTTAAATGAAAAAAATATGTCAAACTAATAGTTGGCACCGATTCCTATCAGTAAACTAGTGAGCTTAAAGTCTGCCAAGTACAAGTACTAAATAGAAGAGTAAATTTGAACAGTCCTGTATATGAGATGACAAAGTTGGCTTGAATGCTGCAATATTGTTAGAAAGGTGGTACATTAGGTGAAAAAGAAAAAAGAAAAACGCTGAAATTAAATGAATCCTTTTTTTCCCTTTTTTGTCGAAAAGAAGCACATTTTGTTCCAATTGAAAAGTGCAAATTATGGCGATCATCCATATATAATCAGTAAATATTTAATTATCCATTTCAGATCATTCTATTTTAGTGCTTCACTTGATACATGTAGACTTGTTACCCCATTGAAGTTCCTTTGAAATAATGGCAAACACAATGAAAGGGAGTTACATTTCACACACTTTACTAACAAAACCATTAGACACATAAATGTACATGGTGCCTTTACCGCGTGATATTTTGTGCTCTGTGCGGGGAGGGGCAGAAAACATCATCATCATCAACAACAACAACAAAAATACAACAACAGAAAATACTTACTTTTGCAGAAGCATGTTAAAGCATATGTTATTTAACAGAAAAAGCATGCTGTAAAGTTAATCCAATTCAACTTTAGTAGGGTGAACGTTTCGGTTGTCTAAAATAGAGTTTTTCGTGCGTGCGTTTTTCGTACATCGTGCGTGCGTATATCGTGCAACGTGCATATGATTTAACGCTTTCTCAAGCGTGCATTGTTTACAAACGTTTAATGTTCATCGTTTTTCGTTTATCGTGCGTTTGAAAGCGTGCGTTTGTTATCCCTAGAAACGTTTAGCGTGCGTCTGCGTTCGTCTAAACGTTAAAGTACCGAGTTTTGCGTCTGTTACTATTGAGAAGTTACATAATATCTTAAATAGAGCTTAAGTTGTTAAAAACTTATGGTTACGATATTTTATTAAACGTTTAGAAACGTTTCTAATATGCGTGCGTTTTAGCGTGCGTATATCGTTTAGCGTGCGTCTGCGTATTTCGTTTGGTAAAGCATGCGTGTAACGTGCGTTCGTATAGCGTGTAACGTGTGTGCGTTTTTGTGCGTTTTTTCCAGAGCGTGCGATTTTCGTGTAAACTGAAACGCTCACCCTACTCTATCTACCTGCTCCATCAATCCTACTAATGTAATAATAATAATAATAATAATAATAATAATAATAATAATAATAATAATAATAATAGAAATGTATAATTATGTATAATAATGTTTAAATGACATGTTTAATGTCAATCTAAGAAAGCAATTTTACAGTACTATGAATTCGTTTGAAAGATTTTGTTAGAATTGTATGCCAAGTAAAAATGGTTTTGTCTCTCAGCCGGTTATAAAGTAATATGTCAAACACTATATATCGTTTCTTTTGTTAAGTGTAGCGTTTTCTTGTTTGCAGATGATGTAGAATTAAGTAAATATATCTATGAACTCAAAGAAGAGAATTAATTAAATATATATGGGAACTCAAAGAAGAAAACATCGACTTTAACATAACATGGAACATCTTAAAACAAGCCTCACCCTACAACCTAGCCTCCGACCGATGCAACTTGTGCCTATGGGTGAAATTCTACATTATCTGCAAACAAGAAAACGCTACACTTAACAAAAGAAAACGAACTTGTATCAGCCTGCAGGCATTCCAGGAAATACCTATTAAGCAACTTTAAAAACGAACCACCACCAACAGTATTTACATAGTTACGCCCCTTTATTGAGAAACTACCATTTACACTTCTGACGATTACGTTTTGCCCATGAAACTAATAAGTAAAGGACAATGTGTTTTTCAATGTGTTGATTGAATATAAATCCATAAAATTATGAATACCTAATTCATACTATGTGACAGTGTAGGAATTGACCAATAAATTGAAAAGAATATCATTATACTAATCAATAGATTGTTACGTCAAAGATATCCCTTTTCAAACTATTTTACATTGTTTGTGTACAAAACATAGGTAATAAGTGATTGAGATGAAACACCATTATTAAAAAACAACCTTTGTATAATATTTGTCAAAATTTTAAGAAGCCTGATGAAAAATTGTAACAATTTTCAGACCAATATTGGACAAATAGGTACTCAAACCCTTCAATGCCTTAATCGTTCATAGACATGATCTGATGGTAGTTCACTCAGGCTCGATTCAGTGGATGGTAGTTCATTTATATTAGATTCAGTAACATTGATGTACATTGGATCTCGTGTTATTGTCGATGTGGATGGATAGTTGCCCATTTCTGATGAAGCCTTT
>NW_026863349.1:0-14394 GCF_026571515.1 Ruditapes philippinarum | reverse complement strand
TTTGGGGTAGAAGACCCCTATTGATTTTGGGGTCAAAAGGTCAAAGGTCAAGGTCACTATTACCTTAAAAACTGAAAACAGTTTCCGGAGCATAACTTAAGTTCTATTTGACCCACAATGTTCAAACTTCATAGGATGATTGTCCATATTGGGTAGAAGACCCCTATTGATTTTGGGGTCAAAAGGTCAAGGTCACTATTACCTTGATACTGAAAACAGTTTCCGTCCGTTAGCAATTTGTCCGTTAGCAATTTGGTTTCCGGAGCATAACTTAAGTTCCGTTGGCCCACAATGTTCAAACTTCATAGGAGGATTGTCCATATTGGGTAGAAGACCCCTATTGATTTTGGGGTCAAAAGGTCAAAGGTCAAGGTCACTATTAAGCCTTAAAACTAAAAACAGTTTCCGGAGCATAACTTAAGTTCCATTTGACCCACAATGTTCAAACTTCATAGGATGATTGTCCATATTGGGGTACAAGACCCCTATTGATTTTGGGGTCAAAGGTCAAGGTCACTATTTACCTTGATACTGAAAACAGTTTTCTGTCCGTTAGCAATTTGTCCGTTAGCAATTGTGGTTTCCGGAGCATAACTTAAGTTCCATTTGGCCCACAATGTTCAAACTTCATAGGATGATTGTCCATATTAGGTAGAAGATCCCTATTGATTTTGGGGTCAAAAGGTCAAAGGTCAAGGTCACTATAACCTTGATACTGAAAACAGTTTTTCTGTCCGTTAGCAATTTGTCCGTTAGCAATTTGGTTTTCCGGAGCATAACTTAAGTTCCATTTGGCCCACAATGTTCAAACTTCATAGGATGATTGTCGCATATTAGGTAGAAGATCCCTATTGATTTTGGGGTCAAAAAGGTCAAAGGTCAAGGTCACTATTACCTTGATACTGAAAACAGTTTCCGTCCGTTAGCAATTTGGTTTCGGAGCATAACTTAAGTTCCATTTGGCCCACAAAGTTCAAACTTCATAGGATGATTGTCCATGTTGGGTAGAAGACCCCTATTGATTTTGGGGTCAAAAGGTCAAAGGTCAAGGTCACTATTACCTTAAAACTGAAACAGTTTCGGAGCATAACTTAAGTTCTATTTTGACCCACAATGTTCAAACTTCAATAGGATGATTGTCCATATTGGGTAGAAGACCCCTATTGATTTTGGGGTCAAAAGGTCAAGGTCACTATTACCTTGATACTGAAAACAGTTTCCGTCCGTTAGCAATTTGTCCGTTAGCAATTTGGTTTCCGGAGCAATAACTTAAGTTCCGTTTGGCCCACAATGTTCAAACTTCATAGGAGGATTGTCCATATTGGGTAGAAGACCCCTATTGATTTTGGGGTCAAAAGGTCCAAAGGTCAAGGTCACTATTGCCTTAAAACTAAAAAAGTTTCCGGAGCATAACTTAAGTTCCATTTGACCCACAATGTTCAAAACTTCATAGGATGATTGTCCATATTGGGTACAAGACCCCTATTGATTTTGGGGTCAAAAGGTCAAAGGTCAAGGTCACTATTACCTTGATACTGAAAACAGTTTTCTGTCCGTTAGCAATTTGTCCGTTAGCAATTTGGTTTCGCGGAGGCATAACTTAAGTTCCATTTGGCCCACAATGTTCAGGACTTTCATAGGATGATTGTCCATATTGGGTAGAAGACCCTATTGATTTTGGGGTCAAAAGGGCAAAGGTCAAGGTCACTTTTTACCTTGATACTGAAAACAGTTCCGAAGCATAAGTTAAGTTCCATTTGACCAACAATGTTCAAACTTGCGTCTGTCCGTCCGTCCCGTTCTCTGTTAGCAATTTTGTTTCCGGAGCATAACTTAAGTTCCATTTGACCCCACCATGTACAAATGTTCAAACTTCATAGGATGATTGTCCATATTGGGTAGAAGATCCCTATTGATTTTGGGGTCAAAAGGTCAAAGGTCAAGGTCACTATTACCTTGATACTGAAAACAGTTTCTGTCCGTTAGCAATTTGTCCGTTAGCAATTTGGTTTCCGGAGCATAACTTAAGTTCCATTTGGCCCACAATGTTCATAAACTTCATAGGATGATTGTCCATATTAGGTAGAAGATCCCTATTGATTTTGGGGTCAAAAGGTCAAAGGTCAAGGTCACTATTACCTTGATACTGAAAACAGTTTCCGTCCGTTAGCAATTTGGTTTCCGGAGCATAACTTAAGTTCCATTTGGCCCACAAAGTTCAAACTTCATTTTAGGATGATTGTCCATGTTGGGTAGAAGAAGTTCCCCTATTGATTTTGGGGTCAAAAAGGTCAAAGGTCAAGGTCACTATTACCTTAAAAACTGAAAACAGTTTCCGGAGCATAACTTAAGTTCTATTTGACCCACAATGTTCAAACTTCATAGGATGATTTGTCCATATTGGGTAGAAGACCCTATTGATTTTGGGGTCAAAAGGTCAAGGTCACTATTACCTTTGATACTGAAAACAGTTTTTCCGTCCGTTAGCAATTTGTCCGTTAGCAATTTTGTTTCCAGAGCATAACTTGAGTTCGTTTGGCCCACAATGTTCAAACTTCATAGGAGGATTGTCCATATTGGGGTAGAAGACCCCTATTGATTTTTGGGGTCAAAAGGTCAAAGGTCAAGGTCACTATTACCTTAAAAACTAAAAACAGTTTCCGGAGCATAACTTAAGTTCCATTTGACCCACAATGTTCAAACTTCATAGGATGATTGGTCCATAATTGGGTACAAGACCCCTAATTGATTTTGGGGTCAAAAGGTCAAAGGTCAAGGTCACTATTACCTTGATACTGAAAACAGTTTCTGTCCGTTAGCAATTTGTCCGTTAGCAATTTGGTTTCCGGAGCATAACTTAAGTTCCATTTGGCCCACAATGTTCAAACTTCATAGGATGATTGTCCATATTGGGTAGAAGACCCCTATTGATTTTGGGGTCAAAAGGGCAAAGGTCAAGGTCACTTTTACCTTGATACTGAAAACAGTTTCCGAAGCATAAGTTAAGTTCCATTTGACCAACAATGTTCAAACTTGCGTCTGTCCGTCCGTCCGTCCGTCTGTTAGCAATTTTGTTTCCGGAGCATAACTTAAGTTCCATTTGACCCACAATGTTCAAACTTCATAGGATGATTGTCCATATTGGGTAGAAGATCCCTATTGATTTTGGGGTCAAAAGGTCAAAGGTCAATGTCACTATAACCTTGATACTGAAAACAGTTTCTGTCCGTTAGCAATTTGTCCGTTAGCAATTTGGGTTTCCGGAGCATAACTTAAGTTCCATTTGGCCCACAATGTTCAAACTTCATAGGATGATTGTCCATATTAGGTAGAAGATCCCTATTGATTTTGGGGTCAAAAGGTCAAAGGTCAAGGTCACTATTACCTTGATACTGAAAACAGTTTCCGTCCGTTAGCAATTTGGTTTCCGGAGCATAACTTAAGTTCCATTTGGCCCACAAAGTTAAAACTTCATAGGATGATTGTCCATGTTGGGTAGAAGACCCCTATTGATTTTGGGGTCAAAAGGTCAAAGGTCAAGGTCACTATTACCTTAAAACTGAAAACAGTTTCCGGAGCATAACTTAAGTTCTATTTGACCCACAATGTTCAAACTTCAATAGGATGATTGTCCATATTGGGTTAGAAGACCCCTATTGATTTTGGGGTCAAATGGTCAAGGTCACTATTACCTTGATACTGAAAACAGTTTCCGTCCGTTAGCAATTTGTCCGTTAGCAATTTTGTTTTCCGGAGCATAACTTAAGTTCCGTTTGGCCCACAATGTTCAAACTTCATAGGAGGATTGTCCATATTGGGTAGAAGACCCCTATTGATTTTTTGGGGTCAAAAAAGGTCAAAAGGTCAAGGTCACTATTACCTTAAACTAAAAACAGTTTTCCGGAGCATAACTTAAGTTCCATTTGACCCACAATGTTCAAACTTCATAGGATGATTGTCCATATTGGGTACAAAGACCCCTATTGATTTTGGGGTCAAAAGGTCAAAAGGTCAAGGTCACTATTACATTGATACTGAAAACAGTTTCTGTCCGTTAGCAATTTGTCCGTTAGCAATTTTGGTTTCCGGAGCATAACTTAAGTTCCATTTGGCCCACAATGTTCAAACTTCATAGGATGATTGTCCATATTGGGTAGAAGACCCCTATTGATTTTGGGGTCAAAAGGGCAAAAGGTCAAGGTCACTTTTACCTTGATACTGAAAACAGTTTCCGAGCATAACTTAAGTTCCATTTGACCAACAATGTTGTTCAAACTTCATTGGATGAATTGTCCATATTGGGTGGAAGACCCTATTGATTTTGGGGTCAAAATGTCAAAGGGTCACCTTAAAAAATTGAAAAACAGTTTCCGGAGCATAACTGAAGTTCCATTTGGCCCACAATATTCAAAACTCCTTAGGATGATTGTCTCCATGTAAGGTAGAAGACCCCTATTGATTTTAGGGTCACAAGGTCAAAGGTTAAGGTCATTATTAATAACTTAAGTATTAATCAACCTACATCTGTAAAATTTTATAGGATGAACAGCTAATTCCCATGTCTTACAAGTGCTTCATCCTTACTAAAAAAAAAACACTTTCGGGCATATAATGCTCCGCCTAGCGGTGCTCTTGTTTGTTATTGTAGTCCAGACTTGAACATAAATATTCTATCTTAAAAGTTCACCTGAGTACATGTTTTAAAAAGTAGTGGCCAGATGTCTGTCATGTGTGATCATTTGTGTGTCTTAACCCACAGTGACCGAAAACAACATGCCCTCCATAGATTTAATAACAAACTTCAACTGGAATGCAGGGCTTTTTTTCATAGGTTGGGGAAGCAGCCTGCCCTTAATTTTGGGGAAAAATAACACGGTATATTTGCAAAAGGGGAAGAAAAAAACTTGATGTGACTTAAATTTTTGGGGAAAACTGCATGATTTTAAAGAATTTTTCTTTGGGGAAGCAGCCCCAATAACAGCCCCTGCCTATAGAAGGGAAAAAAAAACCTGGAATGATTCTTGGCATGTCTTCTGACAGAGTGCTAGAAAAGTTGTGCATTAAACATTGTAAAATATGCTTTAAGATTCAACTATGGTCATATCAATACCCTTAATAAAATATTGGATAGGCATTCAGTTCAATTAAATGTGTGTTACTGGTCAGTAACAAACCTTTTATATTTCCCCACTATTTACATTTTGAACAATCTTTTTTTTATTTTTGCAAGTTCAGATAGTTATACTTTCTTGTATGATAGAACTTAATGCATAATCAATTTAAGATGTACTGGTATTTGTGAAAAATCACTAATTTCTTTTTCTCTTGTGAAATTATTTAGAATTGCAAATAAACATACTATCAAAATTCTCCTGGTATTTTTTCTTGAATGTTTTCTGCAGGGCTCCAGATAAGATGCGTATACGCGTAAATTACGCATGGAAATAACCCATTTACGCATTCAAAACAAAATTTAAGCGTATGAAAACGCACACAAAATTCAGGTTACGCATTGAGCAACATTTCTTTCGCGTAAACGTAACCGAAAATAAACTCGGTGATTATTTTATTTTCAATTTCGTCTGAATGTTTTGCGACGTCTAACGGTTACTTCCTGTACTTCGGTTGTTAGCGTATGTATAGTAAGGTGGTGGAATTAACCGGTACAATGTCGCTGTCTAAAGTTAAAACGATCGACTCGTATTTTCAGCCGAAAAAAATCGACCCAAAAGTAATTGTGACGTTTATAATTAATGAAATAATTAGCGCTGCCACGTACGAGCAACAGAAACATGCCTCAGGTTCAGATAAAACGTATGCCGTTTGGAAATGCAAGATTATAAACCAAGAGAGTCCAAAAAGCAAAAGAAATGACTTTGACATATCTTGTATTACACGTATAATAATACAATAAACATGGAAGCATAATAAATCTTTTACTCTTTTACATACATTTTAAGGAGTAAAAATACTCCTGTCAAATTTCAGATTTCAAGTTTTACTCATTCACAAAAACATCAATGAGTAAATTCTAAATACTCATTGCCCTAAAAAATTATCTGGAGCCCTGTTTCTGTATTGTTTTTTTTTGTTCTAGATTCTGGAGATGTGTGCAGCCCCAGGTTACCAGACCACACAGATCTTGGAACAAGTCTTAAACAGCCCTAAAAAGATACCTGGTAAATTATTTGTGTTGTATTTTGAGTAGTTGTGAGCAAAAGCTGTTAATTTTTGTGTATATATTATATTATAGGGATTTGCATTTACTTGTAAGGGCCACAACTTAAGAATGTCTCCATCATGTAAATGCATGATGCCATTTTGAGTAGTAGAATAATCAAGTACAATTTACCGTAAAAAAATCAAAAGTCCTTCTATATATTTGAGGCATTATGCACTTTTTTTTGGCTGCAAAGATAATTTCTGATATAGTTGTGTGACAGGTGTTAATTACACAGCCGTGTGTTCTAACGGCCTTTGTAAGCATTCAAATGTGTGATAAAATACTCTTGTTACCATTCAAATTGCCGTAGTGGTATTTGAAATTAAACAGTACGAATAAGTTTCATTTGAGAATTCCATGACCCAGTGTAGTGTGATAATCATATGGAATATATTTACTAAAAGCTGGTTAAGTTATCGCCCTTTCCTTTTGTTACGCCTTTTATGACTCGCTTGAAAACACCAACAACTCCAAATTTTGTCATTAAATTGGTATTGAGGTCCTGATGTGTCAAAAAATTTTATTGCAAATCACTGCAACTTTCACTTACCAAAGTTCTACTGTATGTGATTTGTTCATTTTAATTTCATTTTAATCCACTGTTGTTATCATTATTTATGTATTGTTCTTTCAGATGGCTTTGTTGTGGCCAATGATATAGATTTTAGGATTAACTACAGATGGTCACAAGGAACCAATGTTTTTTTCACACATGAAGATGCAAAGAAATTTCCTGACTTGTATACAACAGAAGAGGTATGCTTCCTTCAAAAAATCTTAGTACATGTGTTATTATTTCTGAATTTCAAAATTTCTGGAACGCTCAAAACTCTTTTCTACATAACAGTGTACAAACACAGTAATGCTTAATACAGGATTTTAGGATTGTTTTTAAACTTTCATCTCGGATACTTTTCATCCCAAATGGTATCTTGTAGAAAAAAAAGACATGTGTTATAATCAATGTTCAAGTCCAGAAAAACAAACTACAACTGTAGAATGTTTTTGCATAATGACTGCCAGGCATAGAATAGACTTGAGAGAACAGAAACCAGATGTCTTAGTTAGGACTTCTCTGTCCTTAATCTAGACAGAGAGGAGGTTAACTTTTATATATGCTGTAATTTATTGTGTCGCCTTCAAAAAGGCGTCATATAGGGGTTACTTTTGACGGCGGTGTCGGCGTCTCCGTCCCCTTTAGCTTGTCCGGAGCATGAGTCAGTCATTATAAGTCAGATTGACTTCAAACTTGGTATGCATGCTTTTTATAATGACTCGAAGTGCAGTGCATAAGAACTGGTACTCTTCATTTTATATTTTTTTGAGTTACTGCCCTTTGTTAATTTTCATACTTTATTATTGTCCAGGCCATTTCTCCAAAGTATAAAAGCTATGGACATGAAACTTCATAGGATGATAGATCTCATTAAGAAGAAGTGCAGTACCCAAGAACTGGTACTCTGCATTTCTTATTTTTTGAGTTATTGCCCTTTGTTAATTTTCATACTTTTTTTTGTCCAGGCCATTTCTCATAAATTATAAAAGCTTTAGACTTGAAACTCAATAGGATGATAGATCTTATTGATAAGAAGTGCAGTGCTCAGAAACTGCTGCTCTGCATTTCTTCTTTTTTTTGAGTTATTGCCCTTTGTTGATTTTTAGTCCCCTACCGGTTTACCGGAGGGGACTTTAGGTTTACCCTCCGTCCGTCTGTCTGTCTGTCCGTCAGTCCGTCCGAGCCAACATTTGATTATTATGAGCTTCATTCCGTAGTTAAATAAAGAACATAAACTCATAAAATTTAAAATTAAGAGCTATTTTTTGTTTTTATGAGCTTATTTTGCTTATGGACGTTGGTCCAGGTGGTGTTTATGAGCTCAATTGCCTCATAAACATCAAATTTTGGTACGTCCGTCTGTCCGTCCGTCAGTCCGTCCGTCCACAAAACTTGGATCCCGCGATAACGCAAAAAAGTACTGAAAATATTTTTATAATGAAACTTGAATTATATGGATAGAAATGGCAAAAATTATGCACGTCTTTTTTCTTTTCTTCCTATGTTAAAAAATTCTGGTTGTTATGGCAACAAATAGACTGAAAAATATGGCAAATTTTACACATAAACCTGATCCCGCAATAACGCAAAAAGCACTGAAAAATATTTTATGAAACTTTTGAATATGGATACCGATGGCAGTATTTGGAGACTTATGCACGTCTTTTTCTTTCCTTCCTATGTTGAAAATTCTGCGTTGCTTGGCAACAAATAGACTGAAAATATTGATCTTCGCGTGCAAAAATTATTAGATATCTATATTAAACTCCTCGATACCACTAGTTTGCATAACACAAAAAGTACTGAAAATATGTTTATGAAACTTGACATATGGTTTGTAGAAGATGGCAGTATATCTCTAAATTATGCACATGTCTTTTCTTATCTTCCACATTCTGTTGAAAATTCTGGTTGCTCTCTATGGCAACAAATAGACTGAATATTTCAAGATTTCTCTATTCTAATTTTTAAAATTTTTTCACTATAAAAGTTCTTCTATTCTTAAGGTATTTCTTCAAACTTTAAAATTATAAATTGCTTGTCATCAACCATATCATATGTGACAAGGTTTACAACTCTAGGCACAAAATTTTATCAGAATTACCTCCTTTTGAACTTAAAATTTTCATGAAAAAAAAACATTGTTTTTTTAATAACTTCTTTTTCTGAATGTATCTACTTCAAACTTCATATAAATGTTTCTTACTATCACTCAACATTTGTGAGTGTTCAATACTCTAGCAAGACTATTTCCAGAATTATGCCCCTTTTGAACTTAGACTTTTTTTTGAGAAATTGGTAATTTTTACTCCAACTTCTTCAATCATGATAGGATTTTAAAAATGTTATATTTTGATAACAGGGATGTTTAAAAAATAACTTTAGAGTGTCCTTCAGTCCGTCTGTCTGTACATAAAAACTGTTTGCTGTGATCACTTTTAAAGAACTTTTTCAACAAATTTACTTAAAATAGGAACCTAAGTGAATGGCCAATGGTCCTTCAGAATGTTGCTTGGGCTCTTACCGGTAGGGGACTTATGGATTGCTTGCAATACTATGATAATTGCTTGTCAAATTTCATTTTTGTCCTGGCCATTTCTCCTAAACTATATTGTTAACAAGGCGACACATCCCACAAGCGGAGTTCTAGTCTTGGTTCAAGCTACACCTTGATATTTGAGCCGCGTCACGACAAAACCAACTTAATGCATTTGTGACCAGCCTGCGCATCCGGGCAGTCTGATCAGTGCTCATGTTGTTTGCTATCAGTTTCTCTACTTGTAATAGGATTTGTAAGCGAACAGCATGGATCCTGATCAAACTGCGCAGATGCACATGCTGGTCTGGATCCATGCTGGTCGCAAATGCATTACGCTGGTTTTGTTGGGGAAAGTGCTCAAATTTTTTTTATTGTTTTAAAAATGACCAGGAAGAAAAAATCTCTTTAACGCGAAATTCTTTGATGAAACCATCAAGGTGTGTAACTTTATTATAAAAAAAATACATGTTGTTGGGGGAGAAAACATTTTAACATCTTGATTATTTACAGAAAATGATATTTGGTTTTTTTAAAAAAAAATTAAATTGTCAAGTTGATGTTTTAAAAAAATATCCCAGTTATTTACATGTAAATTTTTTAGAATTGTATAAAGATTTTTATAATAAAGTTATAACTTTTTGGCCCTGATTGTTGTTTGATTGGATATAGTTTTACTGATTTTTTTTAAATTTTTAAAAACAGCCATTCGGGTTTTTGGTTATCTTTTGAAAAAAAAAACCCAAAAATAGGGGGCCCAAAGTCACTTTGGCCACCTATTTAGAATTAAATTTTGGAAAAAAAAGTTTTGGGGCTTAAAATTTATTTTAAAAAGATTGAAAAAAAGGTTTTTTAAATATTTTAACGGATGATTTTTTCACCTAAACTGCCTTTCGATAAATTTTTTTTGAAAAAACCTTTTCTGAACTTTTTTTCCCCTTTTGTTGTTTTTTATTTAAACCTTTGTTAAAAAAATTGCGGGGTTTTAATTTTGTCACTGGTTTTCTATAATTCAGTGGGGGAGGGATTATGAAACTTTAAGAAGTAAAGGGGAACTTTTCCCCAAAGGCTAAAAAAAACCCAAAGCTGAAACCCCCTGCAAAAAGGGGAAATTTTAAATTTAAAATGGGGAAAAAATTAATTTGTGCCTTGTAGAAATTTTTAAAAGAAAAAAAATGAAAGGGCAAACCCCCCAAAGGGGATATGTTAAACTTTGGATTTTAAAAGTTTAAATTTTTTCCCTTTTAGATAGAAAAAAAAAATCCCCAAAAAGTTGCTTTATATTTTTTTATAAATTGGACTAAAAACCCCTTTTTAAAAAACCTTTTTGAAATTGATTCAAAAGGGTCTGGCTTTACATTAAAGTTGACAGAATATATAAAATTTTCACAAAACTTAAATTGAATGAAATTTTGTTGTCATTTGTAAGATCTAAAGAAAAATTTTTAAACCCGGGGACTTGATTTTGGGTTTTTGGAAATGGACAGCAAATTTGTAAAACACCACACTCAAACCCAAAATTAAAAAATGACCGTAGTGGCGTTTTGTAAAAAAGCCCCAAAGTTTTCTTATTTTTTTTTGCACCCTTTTTAATTTTTAATAATAAAAAAATCTTTTCTTCCCAGGGAAGAAAATACAGAAAAAAAGGGGGAATAAGGGGATAAGTACCTCCGATTGGGTTTAAAAAAAATGCTTACAATAAAAAGGCAATCGCGACATTTCAGTTTTTGGGGGAAAGGGAAAACCCTTAAATTCCCCTTTTCCTGAAATTTTTATTTGGCCCTTGAATTGCCACCTAATTAAAGCCCAGAAAACCCCGAAATTCTGAACCCTACGGGAAAAACTTCCTCTCCCACATAAAAGGCTTTCAAAAAGAGCCCCATTCAATTAAACCCACAGGGTGTGTAAAGGGTTTTTGTACATATTTAAAAAGGGCACATTTTTCCAGTAACAGTGGACTTTTACATCAATTGGGGAGATAAAAAAGTTGAAAAACCCTTTTTAAAAATTTTTTTAAAGGGAAAATTTAAATAAAATTTTAATCCAGGTCAATATCATGAAAAGAAATGCAAAAAATAAAAGAAGGGGTTAAAAAACAAGATAAAAATTAAGTAGGGGGATTGAAAATATTAAAATTTTGGTTAAATAATTGTGAAATTTTGTTTTATTTTGAATTTTTCATTTCAATTTTTTTGCTAAGTAAAAAGTTTTTGGCATTAATGAAAAATAAAATTTCAACCAAATGACCCAAAAAATTTTTTTTGATCCTTTTCCCCCAATCAAAAATTGTTTTTTTAAGTGCCTTAAATATCCTGTTTTTTTATTTAAAAAATTTGGGATAGTAGAAAATTTACCACAATATTTCTAGGGGAAGATTTCCTAGAAATTTTGTAAAAACAGAAATTGAGATATCTTTCACATTTTTTTAAAAAAAGTTAAACCCCCAGCGGAACTACGGGTTTTTTTTCCACAGGTTTGGGGAAGGGGAAAACCAGCCCCTTCACCTTTGAAAAAATGATATGGAAAATTTTTGAAAAAAAGGGGAAGAAAAAAATATTTCAGGGCGGGTTTTCCCAAAAACTGCATGATCGTCAAGTTTTTTAAAAAATTTTTTTTTTTTCCTTTTTTGGGCCACTTTTAAAGGGGGCCCCTGCTAAAAAGGGAAAAAAAGCATTTCTTTTAAAAGCTTTTTTTAAATCTTTTTTCATTTAATTTAAAATTTTTTGTGAAATTATCAATAGTAATAATTTAAATGTTAGTTTTTAATTTTAAAAGCGGGAAAAAACGGTTGATGAAAAAAACCCGGGTCTACCAGACTTCCATTAAAGGACCGGGAAATGTCCAAGGGGAAAAGGGAAAAGCTTTTCAAATTTAAAGAAATTTACTTTTTGGGGGGAAATTTCCTTTCTTTATAAATTTTAAAAAGAAAAAGGGTTAACCTTAAGGGTTTGAAATAAATTTAAAATAATAACATTTGGTCCTAAAGATATGTTTTTCGCCCAAAATTCATAAAAGGGAATTTTTAAAAATTTGGGAAAAGGGTTTACATTTTCCTTTTAAAAAATTTTAAAAGTATAGGGACAGTGTTTCTTTTTTTCCATGGGCCTTTTTATTTTTAACAATTGAACCAATTTCCCTGAAAAAGATAAAAATAAAGTACCCCCGCAAGTTTATAACCCAGCATATGAAGGGTTAAAATCAAAGAAATTTGGGTTTTTACTTGTTATAAAAACCTATCTCCCTATCTACGGAAAAACCCTGAAAAATTGTAAATTAAAATAATATAAAAGGGGTAAAGTTCTTTGTTAAAATAGTATTTTTCCCCATTTTCAAGGGAAGTATAACTTTGTAAATTTCAACTAAAAAAATTAGTAAAACCCCCCTTATCTACAATGGAAAAAAACATTTAAGGGTTATACAAAAATAAAAGTATATAAACCCAAATCAAACCAATAAACAAAACTTAAACAGTTCTTATGGAATAAAATTTGTTAAGGATTTAAGGCTATATTAGCAAGCATTGGGGGAAAAAAGGGAGTAAAGGGAAAAACAAGGATTAAATCTTTTTTTTCCAACTTCTAAATTTAACATTATCATTTTTTTAAAAATGAAATACCCTTCCCTAGAACCGTGCAGTTTTTTACTGTAAAATTAACGTTTTACTCGAATCAAAACCCACCATGTAAAAAATCCCTTAAAGGGGGGCCTTTCCCCTTTCCATGTAGGGTTTATGGAAAACGTTTCAATTTCCTTATTACATTTTTAAGATAAAAATTTGAAAAGGGAAAGATTGAAAAATCTGTTCCTTTTTGAGACAATCAAAAATTCCATTTTTGTTTTGGGACAATTTCCTAAACCCATCATCCCGGGTTTTCCCCATTTGGAGGGAATACTTAAAAAAAGGGCATTAAAACCATTGAACGTTTGTAAGTTTTCTGGGTTTAATTTCCCTTTTTTTTTTTAAAACGGGTTATTTTAAAGAAATAAATGTTTTAATTTAATCATAAAATTTTCACCTAAAGTCAATTTTTGGGGAATGTAAACTGTTTTAAATTTTTTTGTAAAGTTATTTTAAAAAATTTTTTTAAATTTAATTTTGGCCCCACTTTTTGTTACGGGGTTTAATTAAAAAAAAATATGTGAGGGGACTTTTTTTGTAAAATTTTTATAAAATTTAAATTAATCCAGAATTGTTTTTTAAATTTTTTTTATCTTTTAAAATTTTTCAAAATTATTTTTAAATTTTTAAATAAAAAGATGAATAAAAAATTCCTTGTTTTTGCCCCTTTTTAAATTATTGTTTTTTTAACTTAATTTTTGATGCTCTGTTAATTTTATAAACAACGTAGTATTTTAAATCAAGAACAGCTGCTTACAATGTAGGCCCCATTGTTTTTTATTTTATCGGGAAACAGTTAAAACTTTTATAAGGGGATATTTTTTTTTCCATTAAAATAATTGCATAGCTAATTTTAAAACCATGTCAAATTCCCTTATTTTTTATATTGATAAAAAAAAAAACTTTTTCTTTTAAATTTTTTGAAAATTTTTAATCAAAAGTTATTTGGGAAGGCAAAACTTTAAAAAAAAGTTAGTTTTACCATTTTTCTCATAACCGTAAAATTAATTTATTTAAAAAGGGGAGCGGGCCAAAGGTTAATTGTCCCCCTTTAAAACCCAGAAAATGGGGGTTTCGACCCCTTACTCGGGTCACGCCCAAATGTTTCCCATATGACCCCAAATACTGTTTTCCCCAAAAGGGGGACTCAAATGATTAATATAATTGCAAAAATTTGTTTCGAAATTCGAGCTTAAATAAATTTTTTTTTAAAACCCAAAATTCATTTAAATTTTTGGGGGGGAAAGGGGAAAAACAGTTTTTTTTGAAAAATAGCTCAATTTTTTTTCAACTTTTAGTTTTTTTTTTTATTAAATAATCTTTAGGGCTTTGGTTTTCTGCAGGAAAATGTAAGTTGTTTTTTTTCTTTTTAAAAACCTTTTTTGATCTTTTGTTTTCTAGTCGACCTTTTCCCCATTTACATACAGAGAACATCTTTGCATGGGGTTTTAAGGGGGTAT
>NW_026863348.1:0-28707 GCF_026571515.1 Ruditapes philippinarum | reverse complement strand
TCCTTTAAGTTTTACACCATCGGCGCGGGTTTTTTTTGTTTTGTTTTTTTTATTTATTTTTTGTACATTCTGTTCGGCCTGATAATTTATAATTGCCAACGACATGTATTTGCTTTGTTTTAATTGCTCTCAAGTTTTCCTCTCTTTCTCTTTGTTTTCTTTCTTTTTTTTGTTGAATTGTTTTTCAAAGTATTTCGTTATTAATCTATTAATTATTGTCATTATCAAATCATTAACTAGGCTTTCTAACATTTCCTCAAGTAAAAGCAGAAAGGTACCCCGAAAACTAGAACAAAACGGATTATTGCAGATGCTAAAATTTCAATAAATAAACATTTTTAAAGCGACATATCGATTACATTTATCAGTTTTATGCTTTCAAAGAGAGGTTTTGAAATATTATAATGATGGTAGATTACATTTTTGATATCTTCTAAAGACTTTTGACTTTAAGATAGAACGTGAGGAAAAAATACAACACGTACCTGTTTTTACAGTGGATGCCTTCTTACTTTGTGAATATCCGCAAATAATCACTTTTAAACAGTCTTGAAAATACGTTTTCACTTCACAAAAAAGTCATATTGATAACTAGCTTTGTGTTATAAAAAATATAATGATGTACACAATTTATATAACATCATGTGCGTATTCACACGTGCCTATATAACTAACTTGGTATTGTTATTTTATAAATATTTAAATAGCGGCTTTAAAGCAGCATGCCTACAGATTCGTTTAATATGATTTCGAGATTGACATATTGTGAAGTGAACAGAGATATTAATTTATACAAAGCAAAGGGCACTAGTTATCCCACGAAAGTAAGCAAAAGAGGTCAAAATACTAGTACGCAAATGTAAACCTCACTGGGTCAGTAACATTGATGCAATATGATCATATATATTGTTTAGCAAATAGCATGTAAATTATTACGGGAATTTTGAATCTTTTGAATTTTCTTAAAATCATAGTACATTATGCTCAAATTTGATTTTCTTGAAAAATTGTGTGTGATTTGGGGGGCATGCAGCTTTAAAATATTACACGCAACTGATCACGTGACTTCTTTGTTGCTATGTTACTCTTGCCATGTGTGGCATGATCGGTTATCGATACTTGTGGAATTATTAATGTATAATACTTGATGGCGTAGATGTGAAACCGGAAATAAAATATTTCTCTTCTCCCTTAACCTTTTTTAAGTATAGTACAGGAAACAAAATAATCTCATAATTAAAATCACTTGTTGAAACTAAATGACATACCAGGAAAACTAAACCTCTTCAGTCAATCCATTTCTCAATTTATCAGTAAAATTGAATCTATATGGTCTGTTTATTATACAACGTACATGACGATAACCAGACACCTCTATTGACTCGGAAATAAATAAATTGTATTCATGTTTACTTACACTTAAGTCCCAGTAAATAATTTGAATCTTATGATTTCTCCTAAAATACAAAGCCATTAGCCGCATACAGTCTAATAAAGTGTAATAATGTTATTTTTGTATTTTCTGATCGCAAAATCTGTAAATACAAAGCTAACATCCACGGTCAAACACAAAATTTCCTCACAGACCTAACAACGCAAAGTAGTTCTCACTCAAAACTGCTTAAAAACCAGCAATTTAAAAGAAAGAATAATTTTTAATGTAGGCATTTAACAAATTACAGTGCAATAAAAGTTTAGATTAGTCAGTAGATATATGAGATTACAATCACAAATTTCGCGGATGAATATCTTTTTTACCCAATGAAAAGTGTTCGACTATTTCCGTAAAGCTTAATCAATGAAAATGCTATTTTTAGCTATGTCGATTACCGAATACTCAAGAGCGTAGTACACAAATAAATCTGGCTGTTGAGTAGTGGAATATATACATGTCGGACTGTTTTGGCGAGAAGATTTTTGCTAAATTATTTTCATCAGTGTTTAACAACATGTTTATCGTGAACAAAATACCTCGAAATTAATAAGGATTACAAACACGAAATGGAAATTTTCAATTTTAGAATTATAACGTATTTGTTTTTATTCAAGCTACATACGTATTATTCGCCGTGTTGCAGAGGTAGCGCGCTCGTTTAGGGTGTGAGAAGCCTAAGGTTCAAATCCTAGTCGAAGCACAATTTTTTTAATTGTTTTTTAAGTAAGTAGCCACGATATGCAAGGATATATTGTGGCTGTCATAAAAAAAATGAAAAATGATTTTTTGATGTAACTCTAGGCATGCAAAATTCCATATGTATCAATCTCAAACTGTTATAGAAAAAAATCTAAACGCAGTCGCTGATGAATAGTATATAAAAATAAACTTACACAGGAAAGATCAGAAAATACCACTGAGCATGCAGCCCTTTGATTATTTTAATCTATTTTGCAGGAACTTACAGAAACACAGAGGGGACATTTCGATTTTTTTGTACTTTCCTGTCTCGTGGCCACGAGATATCACTCAGAACAAATGGCTATCTCGTGGCCACGAGTTAGTTAACCAAATCACATTGACACGTTTTAGTCGTGTTAACGAGTTCGCTGACCAATAAAATCGGAGTTGCGTTCATAGATTTCGGCAAGAATAGACATTCTTGCCAAGATGGCGACCTATAGAATAATGACATGATCACGAGATAGAATAAAAAGCTGATTGGCCGGTTAAATTGTGGGAACGAGATAGCGAATTTTATGTTGTTTTCTTCTGAGTAATATCTCGTGGCCACATCATAACAATTTTTCCTTCTTAGTTGTATCTCGTGGGAACTAGATAGCATTTTATCTTATGTATAGCTCGTGGCCGTGAGATAAGACAGAAAAAAAACGGAAGGTTTCCCTTGTACTGATGTACGAACTAATATTCCAGTCTTTGCCCAAAACAATAATCATTGCAATAATTGATATCATTATCAGGATTAAGTCTGAAACTTTTTTGTTTATTACAAGAGCCACCGTCGAACAGGGACAACGCTTGACATTTTTGTACTTTTTTTAAAAAGTAATCAAATAAACAGTTACAAATAATCTTAAAAATACAGAAAATGGCGCAAATGGCGAAAAATAGTTTGAAGAGGCGGGGAAAAAAGCATCAAATATTTCTGATTTCAAAAAAGTTACTCTAATTGACTGCTGATTGATAAACCCAGACAACAGTTGTAAAAATGTAATTGCCCTCGGCGATTACATGTCAAATTGTCTGAAAGTAACAAATCATTCTTTAAAAGCTCGACTCTTCTCTAGGTGTCCCGTTTGTAAGCGTTTTTTCGCTCCGCACCCCGCCGTTATAGTAGTTAAAATCTTTTTATTAAATCTCGCCCCTCCCCAAAATACTAAGCGTGATTTTAATCCGCACCCCCGCCATTTTCTTTATCCTAGACTTTTTGCAAGGCGAGGTTGCGGCGCGAAAACAGGCTTATAAACGTTACGCGGACGAAAAGTCGAGATTTTAACTACTAAAACGACGGGGTTACGGAGCGAAAACACTCTTTATAGCGGGGGCACCGAGCACAAAGTTGATCTTATTATTAATAATTTGAAGGGGGCGCTGACAACAGCACATTTATAAGTGCCATATAACAATACATATTTTGCTTCGCAGCCCGCCGTATTACAATAGATTCTCGAATTTTCGCCCGGCGCCTACACTTATAAGCGAGTTTTCGCTCCGTGCCTCCGCCATTTTAACTTGTTAATTCTCGACTTTCCGCTTGGTTCGGTCGCGTGGCGAAAACACCCTTATAAGCGGGGGGGGGAGGGGGCGAGGCGACATGTCGAGATTTTAACAACCTAAACGGCGTGGCCGCTGAGCGAAAACACGCTCATAAGTGGGAGCACGGAGCGAAGAGTCGAGATTTTTTAGAAAAATTTGGCGGGAACAAGACGAACAGTACGCTTTTTGGCGCAATATACATGTAACCTCCCCCATTTTAACTTGTTAATTCTCGACTTTTCGCTTGGCGGGGTCGCGGGGCGAAAACATTAAATAGCACAAATCAGCCACCACAATGTTCATTCAGACTTTAAAAAAGTGTCAGTTTCAATTCCGATATATAATATCTTTAGTGGAATGTTAAGTCCTTGAATCGAAAGTTGTTGAAGTGTGTCAAATTCAATATTTCAAAAATAATTAAGATTTTGCAAAAAATATGTGAGTTAGTGTCAGAGTTAAATGTATCTCTTCAACTAGTATGTGAGACACATTTATAATTAAATAAACTATTATTTATTTATTTAAGTTTATAACTTAAAAATTTGAAAAAGAATAATAACAAAATACCTATATGAAAGGTGAATTAGGCCATAAAATGTGTTGTTAGGGTAACATGCTCTCCAGGTATAGCTAGGGTAGGTTTGATTTTTTTATAATCCTGTTCAGTTTCTGGAGAAAATGTTTAGACACTGTTGTCATTGAGAATCATCCATAGGCCCTTGTCAGATATTGATATTGAAACCTCGAATAATGTTCCCGGATGGCACAAGAACATCAGTTTTAACTCTTCAACGTTACAGTTCTTAACTCCCTACGTTCGGTTGTTTTTGTTACTATAGGTCGATAAAACCAGTCCCCACCGTACCTCTTCAAATAAACGAAGTGCAATATATTTTTTCAAGACCTAACAAAACGGTAGGGTCGGGCATATTTTTAAGAAGGGTAGATCTTGGGTGACCATATCAAAATCAGGGCCTAATGTGTTTATAGTGTGCTTGTATACTGTGATGGTTGTGATGATGATGATGATGATGATGATGATGAACGCTATCTAAAGAGTGAATCATACAAACATATGGATCATTGGACAATCTGCAGACCAGCCTAACAAAATGTTATCCTAAATCATCTGTGCAGTATAAATATGAAATTGTCAAATATAAATTAAAATAAGACAAAACCAACATAGTGCGTTTGCGACCAGCATGGATCCAGACCAGCCTCCGCATCCGCGCAGTCTGATCAGGATCCATGCTGTTCGCTATCTGTTTCTCTACTTGTTATAGGGTTTGTAAGCGAACAACATGGATCCTGATCAGACTTCGCGGATGCGCAGGCTGGTCTGGATCCATGCTGGTCGCAAAACCATTATGTTGGTTTTGTCATGACGCGGCTCATATATATTTTTTCACAAGTGGATTTAAGACCTACAGTATAATGACCCTCTAATATTTTTTCACCTCAGTGAACAATTACCTATTATAATATTATGGAGTCATACAAATATCAAAATCATCATTTAAGATGACACCAAAATCTTTCAATTGGACCAAAATTAACCATGTAATGCATGGTTTTTTTTTTCTTCTTCTAATACAGTATTATATGCCACTTAAAAAATGTCATAATTGTTTAATATTTAAATCATATGAATATCTGATCATGATATATATGGATCACATGTTGACATGTATATATCCATTAATTGGTTCAATAAACTAATAAAAAAACATGAATTCAGCAGTATTTTAAGATTAATCAGTTTTTTATATGAATTATATAAGTAAATAAGTTACGCAAGTATATAGCTATATAGCAATTTTGAAAGGTATTATTATAACCTGTCACTTTCGACAAAATGGTGTACTTACTCTCCTCTGCATTATGCACTGAAGTCCAGGTCATTTTTTGATGTCCCCTGGTAGTGGTATTGCAACACATGATGATGATGAAATTGACTTATTTCTGTAATTGAAAATATAGCATACTAGTACCATGGCCTAAAATCTTGACTATTTAAACCAATTACAATACATGAATTGCTGCACTGCTTATAAGGAAGAAGGGTTGTCAATAAGAATTATCTAACATTTCCAGCACAATTATGGTTATTGTCCATGATTATTTTTCAAATTGTGAAATGCTGAAATTTTACTGCAAAAATGATTCAATGAGACAAAAATATTGATTTTTGTGCGATTTTCCAGACAACATTTTATTTTTTCTACTTTATTTCTTTGAAGATTCAACAACCCTGGATAGTAAATCAATATATCAGACTTACGGGCTTGTTATTGCTTAAATGTCAGCCAAGGTTGCCCAAAAGCAAAAAATTTTCCCAAAACAAAGGATTAATTTATGGGGACTACCCTTGATGGGTTGAAAGGTTTTAAAGGGGAAATGCCTGTTCTGCTACCCCCAAAATAGTTCAAAACCCCTTTTTGGGGAACACATGGGCAATCAAATTTAAACGGGCATTGTGGTTACTTGGGTACAGTAAAGCTTACAGAAAAAAACAAAAATTTGTGATTGGAAAATAAAATTTTTATTCAGAAATATAATTTTGTTGTGTTCTTAAATGACTCTAAAGATATTTGGTTTGGTCACCCCTTAAAAACATAAAACAATGGTTAAAAACTTTACAGAAACATACCCCCCTTTAAAATTTGAAAAAAAGGGTTTTTGGGGCCCCCCCCCCCCAAAGCGATTTTCTTTATTTAACCTTTATTTTAACCCAATGTTTTTGTAGGGAAATTTCCCAAACGAAAACTTTGATACACAAGCCCGGGGATCGGAAAAGCTTAATTTTTTTCCTAATCAAAAAAAACCATCGTAAACAACTAAACACAAAACGTAATCTGTATTTATATATTCGTAGGTAAATTGTTTTCTATAAAGTAGACTCTAGCGAAAAAAAACCCCCAAAAAAAACTTTAAATGCAACAAAAAACGATGATCACCTCGGGGCCTGTCCAATCAGATAAACAACTTGCAACGGGTCGCTTTTTTGGTTTTAATTACCCTTTTTAGAAGGGGGCCTTTCCATCGCTTTGAATCACTTAGGAGTATATCTTTTGATTGAAATTCAAATCACGAGTTTCTTTCCCACTTTTCGCTTTTCCCAATTCTTCAAAATTTTCATCTTCTCGTTTTCGTGACACCCTTTTCGTATTGTCCGCCCCTTATTTTGGTTTGTTAAAGTCAATATCCCGAGTGACCCAATCCAAAAAACGTGAAATTAACGAAGGGCCCCCCAAAATTATAAATCTTTTGTAAATAACCACCCAACAAAAAAAAAATCATTTTTAGAATGGTAAAGGAAAGGGTTTAAAGGGAGGAGCGTTTCTCGGGTTGGGAAACTTGGTTTTACTAGTTAAAAACCTTTTAAACAAAAGGGGCTTAATTGACAATCTGTTTTTTTTTAATTTTCCCCAAAGGGAATATAATTAAAGTCACAAGCACCTAAAAAAAGAATCACGGGGGTACCCAAAGGCACTAAAAGCTTCAATTTTTCCCCAGTTTTTGGACGTTTACCCTTTTTTCCAAAAAACGAAACCCTTTTTAATTTTATTTTTATTTATTACGGCTAATATTGGCTTTGTTTAAAAGAAAATACTCTGAAAAACCCTTTTTTTGGGGGAAATTTTAAACTTGGTGGGGAAAAAAATCCAAAGATTTTTTAACTGAGAAGTAAAATCAACCATAGTTTTTTAATTTCCCCAAAAATTTTGGGGCAAAAAAACTTTTGAGGCCACGTTTCATTAAAAATAAATTTTCTTTTAAAGTTTTTCTTAAAATTTTTCTGTTAACGCAAAGTTTGAAAAATTTTATGGGACCCTTTGGGAACCCCACATAAATTTTAAAACCAACGGGTCGTTTAAAAACAAAAAGGCAATCGACGATTTTAAATTTTTTTGGCGCTTTTTCTTCCCTAATTAAAATTAAATAGAACAAAAAAACTTTAAAAAAACCCCAAAGAAGGACCCCCGTGGGGAATCTTAATATCGACAAAAATTTTAAAGAAAAAAAAGGGGGTAGCCCCGGGGGGTTTTTTGATTGAAAGTCTGTTAAAAAATTTGAAGGGTTTTTAAAGGATAAGGTGCAAATCCCTCAGGGCCCCCAGCACCGGCTTTGACCGGAAAACCCAATTCGTCAAATTTTTAAATTTTTTCAGGAAAAAATTTTATTCCCAAAAGGACCAAAAAAAAAAAAACAACCCCCAAAAGGGGTTGAAAAAAACGGGGCAACTTTTTCCCCAGCGCCACCCCCCAAGCAATGATACTCTGTTGTAAAGGGTTTAAAAACATTCGGAAAAAAAAAACAACAAATATGAAAAACAAAAAAAAGACAAAAAAATTTTATTTTTCCCCTTTGAGTTTTTTTTAAAAATCG
This sequence comes from Ruditapes philippinarum, assembly GCF_026571515.1. Taxonomy (NCBI): domain Eukaryota; kingdom Metazoa; phylum Mollusca; class Bivalvia; order Venerida; family Veneridae; genus Ruditapes; species Ruditapes philippinarum. The sequence continues at coordinate 20,603 of NW_026863348.1, read as the reverse complement.
TTAAAAAGCCCGTTAAAACAAAAGATAAATAAAAATTAAATGGAATGGAAAAACCCCCCGTTCATGTTTTCTTAAAACAAATCGATGAAAAGCCCAAAATACAAAATTTTATTTGGGCAACATTTTTCTTTAAAACCTTGCCCCCTTTATAATGTGGTTTCTATCACAAAAATTTTTCATTAACGCAAATACGGTGCCATATATGGGGAACCCCCGTTTTTTTTGGTTTTTTTTTTTTAGAAGAGTTTTTATAAGTTTTCTGGGAAGGACTAAAAAAAAAATTCCCGACGTAAGATTCTTTGAATCAAAAAAGTAACAGTTTTTAATCTTATCAAAACCCGTAAATGGGCCACCATTTTAAATTGTTTTAAATTTAAAGGGTTTTTTTTAAATACAAAAAATCAAAATCAAATCCGCCTGGGAGTTTTTACTTTTTGCCTATAAGTTTTTTTAAATTTAAAAAAATATAAATTTAAATTGGCATTAAATTGCAAAATTTTAAAAATTTGTTTTAATTCTACTTTTTTTTTTGGGGTAAAGGTCAAAAATCTTCTTTTGTCATTTGAGTGCGTTCTTAGCTTTTTTCCCCTGAACTTCGAAAAAATTTTATGAAATTAGCGGGAAAATGTTCCGGGGGAATCTTTCCTTCTAAAAATATCTAGTTTAATTAAATTTAAATTATAAACATATAACTGTTGGACTAAGAAACCCCAAAGTTAGTTTTAATATAAAAATCATGATGGTTCTTTTAATAATCCTGGCTCCTTCTTCCCCTCGACAATTTAATTGTTATTTTAACTACAAAAACAGTATTATCCTATATATCCTATTTGGACCCGACCAATAAGAAACCCCATCAATTTTCAATTGGAAAATTAAAAAAGATATGGTCATCCTTATGATAAATTTATAAATCAACTAATGAACGATTTTCATTAAATTTAACATAAACTCCAATGCCTTGTATAGAACAAGGGGAAACTTAGAAAATTTGACCAATACTTGTTTTTTAATAGGCAACTAAACTTACTTAATTAAGCTATATAAACCATAAAATTTACAATTTAAAATAATTGTGAATGTATAAATTATTAATTTAAATATAAGAATAACAAATTCATTTAATAATATAGAAAAATAAAAAGATATATGGCCAATAAAGGAAAATTACTGTTAATAATATGTTATGTCTCTCCTCTTCTTAAAAATGTGTGGTTTGTTTGACACAATGTTATAATCTTACATAATCTAAATACACATGATCTTATGGAAATAATTATGATTGATTAAAAATGTTAATAAATTATAAGAAAAATGTCCTGAAATTACTTTATTAAAGTTTTGTATTTATAAAAAAACCTACAATTATAAAAGGGTCATGGGGAAATTTTCCACTTTTTTTTGAAAATAGGAACCCCCTGGGGTTTTAAATTAATTTACTGGGCCCTTTGGGGCCAACCCTTTAAATTCCAAACCTGAAATATCTGCTAATAATAATTTTGTTTTCCATGTAACTTAAAAAATAAAGTTCAAGCTTGTTGGGACAAAAAACCACCAAAGGAAATACAATCTAAAATGCATGTGTGGTCTTATTTAAGAAGTAAAACTTCTTGCCATTCTAAAAAGAAGTTTAATTGGGGGGAAAAAATTTTAATTTTTTTTTCAAAGGGAAATTTTTTCACAGGGTAGTCTTTATCACAGTCGACTTATTTCATTATGCATTTCCCTTTCCGCGGATGCAACTATAAACTGACTTAAAGGAAGCAAAGTGACCCGACTTACCCACATTTAAAATTATGACCCCCGTGTCTCTACTGCCCGTATTATCTAATTACTTATATCTTTTTTCACGTTTTTTGCAAATTTTTCGACCCGGCTATATAAACAGGGCAGCTGTTTAATTTAAATTTTCTGTCCTGTAACAATCTCTGTTAAAAAACGCGGCTTAAAAAAAAAGCAATTCAAACATACTTGGGCTCAACAACCCTTTTTAAAAAGAACCCTTTATGTTAAAAACCCGACAAACCCCAATTTATAAATACCTTGACCTTAAATGTTAAGTTTCGAAACTTTGCTTAATTTTTGCTTATTTTTGCTATTATCGGTTATACTTTTGTTTTTTTGTTTTGTTTTTTTTTTGTTAAATGGATTGTCTTCAAACTTAACATAACAATCTTCTAGGAAAGACCTTTAAGTGAAGTTAACCAGTCAGACTTTAACTTGTAAATGATCTTAACATTGAATGACAAATAAGTGAAATTGCATTTTTTGCTGTAACTAGCTATAACTTTGAATGGATTGACTTCATATAATGACAAAACATTCTCTAGGATCAGATATGTATGAATGTCAGACTCAAATTGACCTTGCCTCATTTCATTTTTTTGTGGAAAAAGAAACACGCACGCACACACACACACACGCGCGCGCGCGCGCGCACACACGCACACGCACACACACGCACACGCACACACACACACAAAAATTACATAATTTCTTGATAAAACATTTTAAAAATGTTGCTGTAATGTATTAATGGTTTCCGCATATAAAAAAGTTTGTTAAAAAACTGTAAAGAAGGCAGAAATCCAGTAATTACAATTGATTTTTAAAGATTTTCCTTTTATGTTTTGATTACATTTTTGCACTATACATGACATATTCTTAAAATATACTGATGAACACTTAAAACATTTAATTATTTTTTTTCCGTTAACTTATTAATGGTTTCCGCATATCAAACACTTCAAAGTCACTGTAAAGAAGGCAGAAATTCATTTGCTACAATTGATTAAAAAAAAATATTTCCTTCTATGTTTTAGTTACATTCTTTTGCACTTTACATGCCATTGTTTGTCCCCTTTTCCCCAGTTTAATTCTTGTATTATATTTATCGCTTTAAAATAAGATTGTTTCCATTCGGGCCAATTTAAAATTTCCCGGCCCCGAAACTCTCACAACTTTTTTGTCGGAGTCCTTTTAAAACACTGGTAAATTGTTCGAAATTTCGATGGTCCGTATTAGGCATCGACAAGACGCGCCCATTTCTCATCAGATATGGAAAATTGTTTACGTGAAAAGGCTTTGCTGTGATTACCCAGTGAGAGATGAAAGAATTCGAGACGAAGTTACTGAAAACTATTTAAGAAAAGGCAGTGAGTATTCACGAATGTCCAAAATGTAGTCCTTTTGCTGAGAGAGGAACAAGGCGGATCAAACGTGTTATTTGTCCAATGATGCACGCGGAAAAAGGGAAATTGTATGAATTATGCTGGTTCTGTCTGCGAACATGGTTAACAAGCGACACGAAAGATTGTGGAAATTTTGTATGCACGGGCAAAGATCCGCGTCTGCGCCATTATTGAAAATTGTGTCCCTAAGAAAAATGGTTGTAGAGGCGTCCCAAAACTGCCCAGCTATACGTGCCTGTCCGACATGCGGTCTACTTATTCAGCATAAAGAGCAGTGCAAACAAATGCAGTGCCCATGTGGTCAGAAGTTTTGTTTTATCTGTCTGGAAAAAGGCCAACACGGCAGGAAGATATCAGTGCGGGCCTGGAATTTCAAGTGTACAGTGGCGCCTGTTCAAACCGCTATTCCCGGAAAAAAACACTGAAGCAGTTTGCAAGGACATTTCAATTTAGTAGTTTATTTTAAAACGCAAATGACTTTAATTTCCTCAAAACTACATTGAGTATGTTCCTTTAGTAAACATGCATAATTACATGTTCTGTTGTACATGTTCTACTTGTTACTTCGTTCGTTAATGGTTTGTTTTTAAACTTTTTTTCTGTTATTTGACTTTTGCTTTGGTAATTTTGCTCGTTTTCTTTTTAAAAGCTTTAGGTGTAAAATATGCTTGTTTTAAAATAAATTTGAATGTTGAAAATTTCCGTTTGAATGACTTTTGGTCATGTTATGGTCCTTTAATAAAAAGGTGTTATGTTCAGGTGTTGCCAGCTACACAAAAGTTTGCCCGGGTTACTCCTCAGAAACTATTGTTGCAATTTCATTCAAACTTTACGGGAATGATAAGTACCAAGTCTAGTTGTGCATATCATCGGCTTTTCTACCGGTTCAATGATATTTGTCAGAGCTATGGTATTTTAATGAGTGTTTTATCTTTTAATTTGTCCGCATTGATTTTCTTATATCACTCATTTTATTTCAGTGAAACTTTACAGGATTGATCGGTACGTCAAGTACTTGGCATTACCCCCGGGTTTTTCTACTGCTAGACTGAGCTAACATCAATTGGCTTTTCAAGAGGCGACAACCCTATTTATCACTTATTTAAACAAAAACAAAAATACCCCAGGGTAATACCCTTCTAAATTTGGCCCCAAAAACTGGCGGGTATAATATTTCACTTCAACAATGAGGAAAACCCTAAGACCATTTTACCCAATTTTTTAAATGTTAAAAAATACCCGTTACCCATGTAAACAGTTTCAAAATTCTTAATCCCCGTTTTTTCACTTTAAATTTAAAAGTAAAAAAAACTTCCAGAGGCCTATTGGGAAAAATTTGCCCTTACGAAAAAAACAGGGGTAATAAAATCGGAATAAAGGGACCATTGACTTTACCTTTTTGGGTAACAGTAAAAACTTACGTGAGGTTAATCTGTCAAAAAATAATAGTAATTTGTAAAAAACAACAACAAAAATATCTCCTAATTTAAGTTTGCAAATTTGAAAAATAACGTATTTATTTATTTATCTTTAATTGTTATAAAATATCAGTCAGAATTCATATTAAATAAATTTTGTGCTCTTCTGTACATGTCTTTTTGCTGATATTTTGTACCCATTGCTAAGGAACAAAATAAAAATATTGAAGTTTGTATTATATTATCACCTGGTTGTAGTTTGTCATCTCTTAAACATAGAGCACATTCTTAAAATAGAATGAGCTCTTACTAGGCCTAGACGCCGACATTGAATTTAGAGGCGTTCAACCTAAAGCATGTAATAACGTACATGTATTATTCCATCGCTTTATACAAATCTCTAATATTAACAAATAAAAAAGCTATATGAGGACGCAAATGTAAGAAAATGAAAATATTTAGACTTTGCTAGTTGAATTAACTTTCGATTATTTTATTTTGTTTGTCTTCTTTCTTATTGTTTTATTTGTTTTGTTATTCCTTAAGGGCCCAGTTACACAGACGGTCGGACCCCAATCGGTCATTTAATTTTAAATTTACTCGCTATTATGATCGGTTGTCATGCGTGATTTTATTTCAGGTTTTCTGTGTAAACGGCCATCGGTGACAGAAAGCAAACTCAAAAACGGGAAATGGTTCGATGATTAAATGCCGGAATACTTTTGGTTTTTATCGTTTGTAAATCGGAGCTTAATCGGGCGTAACGCTGGACCTGAGTGAAGTTCCTAACTTCCAAATAAACTCAAACAACTGTAAAAACTGTATTTTTGTTAACTTTATAAATTAAAAATGAATAACTTAACGATGCAACTTCATAAAATGAAATCTCCGTGCGTGAAGAGTAATAAAACCGACTTGATTTACTATCCATTTTATTAATTTTTTCAATTACTAAAAACTTTAGGGTAAAAATTTTTAAATGGGAAGGGTATTTAACAACCAACACAAAAGAGAAACGGGGTAAAATGGGTTGGGAAATTTTTTTTTTTTTATACAATATATTTTTTACCCTTCTATAAACCAAAATTAAAAACCCCGGAAAAATTTCCCTTAAAAAAAATTTTTCAGAAATATACTGATTTGGCATTGGCTGGATCAAAATAAACCGGAAATCGGGTATTTTTTTCGATTTTCCGTTTTTAATACGGGACGGGTTTTCAGGTTTAGCTGTACCCAAAAACAAAAGGGGACAACCTAAAAACAAATTATAAAAATATTGGGTTTAACATTAAAAATACGCTTTAAAATGTCCGCCCCCAAAAGTCCAAAAAAAGTTGGAAATTTTCCCCTTTAAAGTAAATGTTAAGAAGGCCCTCATCAATATTTGAAAGGCTGCATTGATTAGTTCAGGTGGAACAAAGAATATGTCAAAACACAAAATGACGGATAAATCCGTGTCAAAATTTATCCGGCCATTCAATCTCCTATTTCTAACACTGGTAAAAACTACTTTCAGGTCGGCAGTAGTTTGTATTAGACCAAACATTTACTTGTAATTTTTTAAACACATATAGACCATTCTTAATATTATACAGCTATTTTTAGAACATGAACCAGAACGAGGCATAACTGGCAAGCTGATAAGCCAGTATAAGCTGTGTATACAATGAAATCGACTTATCTTTGGCTCCTAAAATTAATTTCTCATTTATAGAGTTATATATTAATCAAGACAAAGTTAATTTCTCTATAAAGAATTCAATATATTTATGAGGTATCCATTTATGGTTTAAGAGGTGAGTAAGAGAAGAGATTTTTTTTTACTTTCGGTTTCAATTTTGCTGTCATAAAGATATTTCCTAACATAATATAAGGTTTATAGATATAAATATGTGGTGTCTTGTATTATATAATCTTTGTTGTTCTGTTATTTATGGATTCTTGATGCCAACATAAAGGTAATTGCAAATTGAATCTTACAGATAAGCCCCTAATGACCTGTGGTAAATCTTTATCAGATGTGTATTGGGTGGATTATATCAAACATTTATTGACTCAGTTATAAAGACCGTTTACTATAGTTTCTGCCTAGCCAAATTCTATGTATACATGTACTTTATGAATTTTAATTTGTACTTCCAATACTACCATTGCGCAATATAATTAAGGGAAATGCCATAGATTACAGAGAAAGAATGAATTTTCTTATTTATTTCAAAATTTTAATAAAGACTAAACTTTAATACTCCCTAATATTATATTGTTTTTATTATCCTTTTTTTTATTGAAAACCAATTTAAATATACATATAAAAACCATCACATCATCACCAGTTTCAAAAAGTTCAATTAGATCTCAACATCTGACATGCATCCATGTAACAATGACACAAATGCGAACGTGTGCATGTTCCTTTGTAATTTCAATACAAACTCAGCTGAGTTGCAGGGTCTTTACATCTTTTTGGTCTCCTCCAGTTCAAGCCTCATGAAGCATTTAAATATATATTTCTTCCTGTGTTTCTGTAGACCCATAAGATGTAGATGGTTGGCAATTGGTACTTGTTGCATTATCTTCTTCATCTTCATTATAGACAATGCTGAAAGATAATTATATATTTTACCAAAACATATTATTTATTCAATATCAGTGAGAATTTAAATGATTTTTTTCTATATTAAAAGCAAATACATTTATTAAACATAAATAAGCATTATATTATATGTTTTTAAATGAAATGATGAATATGTGTGTTAAATCAGTGACTTTATCATAAAAATTACCTATCAATGAGCATTTTCTTTGGTGAAAGAATTTTTCATAAAAGTGGCCTTCTTAATTGGAGTTGTTTGTTCAACCAAATTAATCACTGGTGGAATAGAACCATTTTTAAGTGGAGTCCAGTTGTAATCCTCAGTTTAAAATGTTTGGAACACACCACAGTAGATTCAGTGACCTAAAATATACAACATATATTTATAATAAGGAGTGATATGGTAACTACATGTATTAGTCAGCTTCAATCCTCTATTTGTAACATATATTTGAACTGATAATAATTTACAATTTACAAGTTTAAATTGTTATAACTGTTAGATTAAAAGCAAGCAGTTCTCCCATTATTTTATTCTAATTATACAAAATCTGTATTTTTACAAAAATATTATTCTGTTCATAAAGTGGTCAAAGTTTACAAAATATTATTTTAGGTGCTTACCTTTTACAATGACCTTTTATCCCTTCTTATCTTAGAAAGTTAAGTCATCCATAATTTGTTGTGTGTTTTTTTAATCTTTATCCTTTGGAATATGGTAAATTATATTTACCATCAGAATAGCACATTGGCACACAAAAATGATAATAAGAACTTTTCTTTATTAACACCCGACATCGTGGCTATATAGTGAGATAAGAGTGGTCAGTGTGTTTACATTCGTGCCATTTAAACCTGGTTCTGGTTCTGGAATTCCAGGTATGCATATAATTTGAGAAGGGTCTATTGTGAACACATAAATCCAACAAATTTATTGATTTTCCAAGATGTAGTTTGCTAACTAAATAAATGTGACTGCGCGAAGTTGTAGCTAAACACCGTTTCCCGTTACGTTACGGATTACGACACCACAACATCATGACATGATATTTATATTTTTATTGTAATTTTACCGTTTAAGATAGAAAAAACATGATTTGTTAGAAAATTTTCAATGTTCCAATACTTTCTCAGCGTATATATTCAAATTCTACAAAAATTTGATTTTATTATAAAGATCTTATAATTTAGAACAGTTGACTTGTAGACAGTACTAGACTCCTGTCATAATAAATAGTGATGTTTTAATTATTTTCTGTGTTAACTTTTCGTAGTATTTACATAATTATATTTTTGCATTGAATTATTTCTCTACAAAGCTTTTTAATTTTTTTTTCAAAATAATTGTTTTATCTAAAAAAGGGACCATCATGTCATTTTCAAAATATTACCTCAAATGTACTAATTAAGGTACCTATGCACCTGCTCTGTATTATATATCATCATTAACAAAGTCAAAATCTAAAACAGATATAAGAAAGATTCAATAATATTTCACCAGGGCAGCTATGAAATGTAAATAGTACTTTTAATAAGTACATCCTAACAATGAAGCATCATTGTACTGTATCGTCAATACGTATTGTGTATCGTTGGTCTGTATCGCAATGCGTATCGTATCGGAAATTTCTGATCAATACCCAGCCCTAGTAGGCATACCATTATTAAGTTCTTCAAGTCAGTTTTAACATGATGCACTGACAAAGTTCAATACGTGTTACAACACGAGAAGCAAACGACGTATACACCGCGACCCCTCCAGCGAGCCCCTCTGTAGAGTAAAAGCCTCTACAACAACAGTTTCAGTTTTTTCTCCTACTTCTGAAGCAAGAACAAAACGCTTTCTTTTACTTGGGGACAATACCATCGCTTTTCATGGACTGGCACGAAAGTGTCGCATGGAACATCCCATGAAAACTATCGTATGAACGTATCTGGGGATGTTTAAAAAAAGATTTCACAATTTTCATGTTTAAATGTTGAATTCTGCTTAAGCTGGTGCCAGGGGGCGTGGACGGTAGTTTGCATTAGACAGTACAGTCCATGAACAGGCACAGTCAAACGGAACCTGCAACATTTTAAATTTTGTTTGTTATTTGAACTTTTTTATGGTTTTTTACTCTTCTTAATCTCCCAAATTGTGTTTATTGCAGATACTTTACTGTATCTGTATTTATTACACTTTGCATGTAAAGGCCAGTCAAAAGCAGTTTAAACCAGTATGCCTTCAGATTCATGATATTTTTTTGAAATTTTTGAAAATGTATTTAAAAGCATAACATTGTGAAGTAACCAAAAGGAGGAAATTAACACGTTATCAATGGCATATGCAACCCAAGTTAATTACCAAAATGAGATTAAGATATGCAAAAATAACCATTACTGCGTTAGTAACGCAGTATAAATATTGTTATAAAAACTGAAGAAAGAAACACAATCATTTAAAGCACAAAACATGTAAACATGTAAAACATGTTTTCTAAGTGTCGTCCCTCCTTTTCTTATTACAATGAAATTGGATTGTTATCCATCGCTGGTTTTTTTTTAGCAGAGAATAACCTGTGCATGTGCAAATAGGGTACCGTTTCAGCATTCGCAAAGAGGGTACCGATATGGATATGCACCGTGTAATTGTTTACTTGGTGAAACATACGACCACCTATTACATAATAGTGGGGCGGGAAATTGAGAAAATAGTGCAAATTGTGATACAAGCATGAAACTTTCAGGAAATCATCTTTAGACCATGTAGATTTCAAAAGTGAAGTGGGCCCAAAAATATCTCTGCTCATTCAAGATGGCCGCCATTTTCAAAATGGCCGCCATATAAATTTGAGTACATTCTAGCTCATTCATTCCAATTTTTTGTACAAACCTTTAACTCACACCAAAAGCATGCATATGATTTCTCCTTTTCAAAAATTTAAATCTCACAAAATTTCTCTTTCATACTTCTTCCAAATCCAAGATGGCGTCCAATATGGCCGTCGATTTTGTGCAAAACTGTTATATCAGTTTTATAGTATAATAATATAATATAGTATAATTTTTGCACAAATTATGTTTATTATGATAAAAAAAGTGTTTAAACATATCAGAGATAATCAAATTATATGTAAATCTCAATAAAAGTAAACATTTAAAAAGTTTTTGTCTAAAAAAATCTTTAAAAAAGATCAAGAAAAAATTCCATTTTTTCCATATTTTTCAAATTTGATTTTCTAAAGTAATGTACAAAGTTAAAACAGTTACTTTATATCTTAAACTGTATTTGACATTCCATTAATATCATGTGTTTATTGTAAAGAATGTAAGAAAAGCATTAAATCTGTAGGTTTTATATTTTGTGAAAGTGGGTGGGGTAATTTTATATGATAATTGTGAAAGAAAAAAACAACAGAAAATCTACATAGCTAAGTTCATTCTATTTCTTTGCCTTTTTACTTTTCTATGAATTCTTATGCAAATGTTCCAACTTAAAAAGTACTTTTTATTGGATGAAAGTATTTTTGTCTTCCTTCTGGCCATTTGGTGGGTGAGCAAGAAATGCACATACAAACATGCGTCTACATTTAGTTATTAAATTTGGTTGCATGATAATTCTTGTTTCAATATATTTGATATCATATATTAATTGTTCATCGTAAAGACATATAAAAAGAAAATAAATCAACTAAACGTGCTTAAAATAGCAAACATGTACTTGAATGTAAGGTATAAAGGTAGTCTATAAAAGCATATTTTTGACTCCTCCACAATTTTATATTTATATAATATAAACATGGTTTAAAAGCCAACAAAATGTATGTGATGTAAAACATATATATCAATGATATGGCCTGGCCTTTTTGAAAAGTTAAGATACAAACTAAGTGAACTAGTATTTCCTAAAGTAATCATATCTTATTTTTTTCTTTCAATAAGAGGGTAATGATGACCCTGAATCACTCACCTAAGATCATTGTTGGAAAAAAAGGTAACAAGATCATTTTGGGAGTGTCAATTATTTCATAACACACATGATTTTTGTCATAATTGAATCCGGTTGCTTTTAAAGAAACAAGCTCAATATCTGCTTTCAATTTTTTATTTCACACGAGAGAACTTTAATAACCATATCTATATACGAGTCCATATAAACTTAATGACCTTTTGTGTTTGGTAAATTTGGACCATGTTGTCCATGATATATCATTATTATAACATAATTATGATGATACATGATTAATGTATATGCGTCGGATACTGTAGGTTAAGAGAAAACAGATTTATTACAGTAGTCTTTGTAAATTAAGTGATACCATTGCAAAACCACTTAAGACTGCAGTAGCATCATACAAATTTATGCATGTTATATCAGTCTACATCCCAAATATCTTATTTCAAGTCAATGTAGTTTAACACTAGATGTTTTTAATGTGTTTTCCTATACAAGTCTGTGAACCCAGGTGGCTCTATGAACATGATTCATTAAATGTGTTAATAAAGACCCAAGGTGGTGCTACATGCCAGCTTAGTACCAGTGCTCTATGCATTTTGATTTTTGAGAAGATTTTTTTATTGCATGTACACTTAATGATACAAAAGTGTTTTATGTAACTTTTAAAGAGGTCTTCTTTACTTGGCAAGGTTCTATTTTGACTATCTAAGCTCTAGGCATTACAGTTTGTTTGTTTGTTGATTTTTTTAATTAACATCAACAACAAAACAACTTCAATGCGATTCCCTACACAAGTCTTTAAAAACTATGTTCCTCGTGAGGGCCTTTAAGTCATGTTCCTGCAGTCCAAAATGGCTTTCCCTGTCACTTAGTTTACATTGACTTATATATTTAAATTCTTCTCCGAAACTATGTGCACAGAGAAGAGAAAATATCGTATATCATAACATTGTGATGTTATATAAAGATTATAAACTATTGGCATAGGGTCAAAATCACTTAGTTTACATGGACTCTTATTGGAATATAGTTATATGAGTCTTCTTGTAGTTCTGAGAGCCTAGTTATTGGACATGATTCTTTAAATCATGACTGGTGAAAAAAAGACACTCCTTATATAATTTTAGCATTCTTCAGTTTAAAAGAATTATAGACCTTTTTACAGCAGTGGGTCATAGGCGCGTGATCTAGGGTCAACAATGCTCTCTTGTTTTATGGGAAAAATAAATTAGGAATACATTTAGTTTATATTCCAAAGTATAAGCTATGTTTGCTATGTGGGTCAAGCGGTTTTATTGATACCTATTTTAGCACACCTAGTCATTAGATAATATGATGTATCAGTCGCCTAAAGTTTTGTTTCTTTTGAAAATATCATGTCTACATAAGTTATTAGAAATGGACGGTACTTATTCAATTATACTTGGTTACAATGATGTGCAAGTAAATATAACTTTGAATCATTCTGTTACAAGCTTTTAGCAAGACTTAATTGTGCAGGAAATAATTGTATTCATAGATAGACAACATTTCACTAAGGTAAAGGCATGATTTTATCTAACATATGGTTCGTTGTTGAATATTCAGTCTTCTTTCTGTACAATTATCAAGTTATATTATGACTATTGAAACAACTTTATATCATGCAAACACATTTAATAACTGAATGTATACATATGATTGTATCTGCATTTATTGATATTTTAGTACACCTTCTAGACCTGAAGGAAAACAAAAATACCTTAATACAATAAAATACTTTTACAGTGAATATTTGTATAAGAATTCTTATAAAACGTTATTTTGTACTACAATTGTCTGATAAATTTACCCCACCCACTTTTAATAAGTATAAAACCTTCACATTTTTGTTTGTTTTTGTTACAATTATACAATAAAACATAGTGTTGACTGAATATCAAATACACTTTAAGAAACTATGTAACTTTTGGAATTTTGTACATAGACCTAGAAAACCATGTTAGAGAAAAATGAAAAAATGGCACTTTTTCTTTGATTTTTTTAAAGATTTGTTTTGTACAAAAACTAAAAACATGACTAACAATGTGGTTAACCTAAAATTTGATTTTTTTCTAATATATTTCACAATTTTATTTGGAAATACGCATACCGTGTGCAAAAAATTATACTACAAAAGAGATATATCAGTTTTCATTAAAATTGGCAGCCATATTGGACGCCATCTTGGATTCTTAAGAAATATGCAAGAGAAGTTGCTTAAAGATTTAAATTTTTGAAAAGGGGAAACTATATGCATGCTTTGGTGTAAGTTTCAGGTCTGTACAAAAAATTGGAATGAATGATCTATTATATACATCAAATTTATATGGCGGCCATCTTGAAAATGGCGGCCATCTTGAATGAGCAGAGATATTTTTGGGCCCACTTCACTTTTGAAATCTATATGGTCTAAAGATAATTTCCTGAAAGTTTCATGCTTGTATCACAATTTGCACTATTTTGACAGCAGAGACCTTATTTCCCGCCCCACTAAAATGCTATATTGAGAAGGAACAGAAAATGTGCACTATAATAATACTAATAATAATAATAATAATAATATAATAATAATAATAATAAGTATAACGTTGAAAAAGCTTTTTACCCTAGGAATACACACATAAAGTCTCATTTTGGCATTATGTTAGAGAAGAATTCATTGAAAAGAGTAATTTTGAAGTCATTAGTAATACCATTGCATAAGAATGCACATAAATGACACCATCACTCCCCGCCCCTACCATTTTTGCACTTTATTATGACTCATTACTTGTTACGATTTAAATATTTGCATAGAAATAAGTACCAACATACACATATTATATGTATGTATGAACTATGCATCATTCTTCATTACATGTGACAAACATTCATTTGTGATTTTGTCCTTTTCGTATTTGTGATGTGTTACGAGCTAGGCGTAACGAGAAAATAAAGCCAACAACAAACTTGTAACAATAACAAATTTATTACAGAAAATTATTGAAGAAAAATAAAATAACAAATAATGTTTACAAATACCTGAAGTCCAAATAAAAATGTAAATTTCAAATATCTAGTCTGATCCTTGAATGATCCCTTTTTGAATAGCACAGTTAAACCCAAGTAAAATCCAAGAACACTTTAGAATAAATTCCCACAATAAAATACACAAGAAAAATTTTAACTATTTTAAAATAATCCAAGTTCCAATAAATCACTTAATTTCCAAGTTGAATAATACTCCAAATATATTGATGTCTTAAAAGGTAACTGATGACTTAAAAGATCACTGATGACTTAAAAGGTAATACGAAAGAAAAATGTCTCCTATACAGTATATATTAAGCTAAGAAGTTTCTAGAATAGTCTTCCATTTTCTACAGTAATCGTAATCTAGCAACTTCAACAATAAAGAACATTCCGGAAATTTCTATCTAAATATAATGCATGAGTTTTCTACAACAGTTAAGAAAGTTCTAGTACATACATGTAGTTTATTTTCTAAAAATAGAACAATGATAATATTGGAAATACCAACTGGTCAGATATAAATTATATATATGTAATATGTTGCATACATAACAGATGAAACAAAAGAAAAACGTTATTTATTTTGTAAATATTTCTATAAGTTTAATAACGTGCGAAATTGAAACTCTGAGGCAATTCTTATATTCTTATTCTATCGTATAAATTAGTCAGTTATTATACATGTATACGAGTTTAGTGTGTGCAGAAAATTCACTGCAATAAAGTAAAAACTCACTGTTCATAGTATTGGAAAACACGCGACAGTACGACCCTAGGCAGATCATAGAGAATATTGAGTTGAAGGGACAATGTTGTAAAAGATCAATAGGCTGAATTTTATGTGAACAGCGTTTTTGCAGTGATTTTCTCCTTTTAGGCTACTATACATAAAGGAATAATGTAAGGTAATATATGTTTTGTCATGTACTAAGAATTGATTTAGGGTAAAAAACAATATGGTTTCTTGACAGTACTGATGTATTTTTTTTTAAATATGCATGGTTAAAGTGACATTATGCCCATCCAAGGGTATATAGTGATTGAACGGGTGAAGATCAAAATAAGATTTCATTTTGCCATAATTCCTTTTAATTTAATAATTTTAGTTCGCGTAAACAATAAATAACGCACAGATTCAAACAAAATGTCTGTAAATATACGTTAGATTTGGACATATATATAATGCTTAGTTTATAAAAAAAAGAGTGGGGCAGTCTTTTTAAATTTTAGGCAGATTTAGAATTTTATCCTAAACATTTTCCAATATCAACTGTTGTTCAAACACCATTTTGACAGTCAATCTTTTGAAATATAAAGTCAATTCAGCTCAACTTGATTATGAAACTATGAGCATAATGTCACTAAATTAAAGTGTTATGAAGACATGTTAGCGAGAGGATTTTACATCACACTTCATTTAAGACCTCTAATTTCATTTCAGAAACAGCTAACGAGATATCTACAGATCATGTCATTGATAACTATTTCATGTTTTGTCGTTGAATACATACAAATCGTCTAGGCATGATATATTCATGCATTTTACATGTGTCATATAATCAGTTATTCTCTTTGAAAAGAAACAACGCAAAATAATGTTACCGATAAGTTAACACATTTTCGGCATAAATTATTTAATAACTTTACAAAAACAGTTCATACACGTATAAGGGAAGATAAATCTGTATCGATTATTTTCCAGTAAGTGACAGTTATATCGCATTATGAGAGATATTTTATATATAAATATTTATTATTTTACATCAACTTCAGAATTAATTCAGGAAGCTACAACGTTACGAGACGTATTTTCAGATCTACAAAATCACTGTAAATCTAATTGGGATAAACCAGTTTTCAACATTGGTCAAAACATGTGTTATGAGTTAAAACCGATAGTGCTTATTTACATGTATTTATGGAATAAATATTATTTCAGATTTTCGTGACGACTGACGATTCATAACTCATACGGAGAATTATTCTTTAAGCCGTATAATCAGAGTCATTTTAAGTTCAAAAATTCCCGATTTCGTTTTTCTAACTTCGTGAATTCTTGTTTTTAACATACGGAATTCACAATTTCAACTTCATGAATTCACGAATTCAACTTCACTAATTCAAATTTGCAAATTCACGTTTCGAACTTCACGATTTCAGCGTCTTGAAGTCACGATTTCAACTTTACGAATTCACGATTTCAACTTCACGAACTCGTAAATTTTGTATGTTGAAATCGTAAATCCACGAAGTTGGCATTGTGAATTCGTGAAGATTATCCCAATAATTCAAAAAAGTCGTACATCATAGACCGTATTTTATTACGTAATGTTCTGGTTATTATAAATATAATAAATCAGAGAAACATTTGAGACAGTCCAATGAAAATAACATACATATATAATCTAGAGTGTCAAGGACATCCTAATCTGTTTCTATGACTGGAACATAATTTTTTATGTGTCACCGTCGCGCATAAAGTTAAAGATAAAGAAGAGCAACAGATTTTCATTTCATTATAACACGGATCGTCAATGTCATTGGTTACCATGTTTTCAATATATGTTGATTGACAAAATTAACTAATTAAACCTCCCCCCTCCCATAAAAAACACTATGGAATTATACTAGCTGAACAAATAAATGCATTTGAACAGGATTCATGGAAATAGTTTAGGTGACCCTCCCGTGGTATTGTATAGTAATGGAAAAATGTTTGCATTGATTAACAGCATATAATGCAATAATGCACATCATCATTAAAAAACAGAATAAGTGATACTTTGTGACATTGTCTTCGTCTGATAATAAATTAACAGACAAACTACAGGTCACATCTGGATGCCCTCAAAATATTACATAATTATGATTAATATGTTTCGTCTTTTCTTATGTCACCAGTCAATTAAATAAAACTTCATTCAGGATAACATTAAACACGTATCATGCAATCATCTGAACAAACACAAAAACCAACATAATGGGTTTGCGACCAGCATGGATCCAGACCAGCCTGCGCATCCGCGCAGTCTGACCAATGTCCATGCTGTTAGATATCCGTTTCTCTACTTGTAATAGAGTTTGTAAGCGAACAGCATGGATCCTGATCAGACTGCGCGGATGCGCACGCTGGTTTGGATCCTTGCTGGTCCTTAACGCACTATGTTGGTTTTGTCATGACACTGCTCATATTATTTCTATTGAACTAATCAAATATGTTGATGTCTTTGGCATACATGCTTAAGCAACAACAACAAGTCAAAACAACATGAACAAAAAGCACAACAATAGTATGCAGTTTATAGATATTTGGCTTATTTAGAATAACACGGTTGTTGTGTACTTGATACCCACATTGACCTCATCGCTCCTGACACATGATCTCCAATCTCAAATGAATATAAACATTTCTTTTTATGCCACCGCAGCATCTGCGATGCGGTGGCATATAGCGATTCACCTGTGTGTATGTATGTATGTGTGTATGTTTGTGTTATATAGATTATATAGTATATTTCAAAAATCTTCTTGTGAAAAACCACTAGCCCAATTTTGATCAACCTTGGCAGGATTGATCCTTGGGTGAAGGGCTTCCATAGTTGTTCAAAGAATTTCATTCAATGCAGAAATCTGGTTGCCATGTCAACCAAAAGGAATTATAAGAATAAATATAAAAAATCTTCTTGTAAAGACCCAAAAGGCCTAGAGCTTAGATATTTTGCATAAGACATTGTCTTGTAGACGCCTACAAAGATCGTTCAAATTATAGCCCTGGGGTCAAAATCGGCCCCGCCCCGGGGGTCATTGATTTTCACTTTTTGAACATAAAGTAAAAACTTTAAATACCTTCTTGTAAAGACCCAAAAGGCCTAGAGCTTAGATATGTTGCATGAGGCATCGTCTGGTAGACCTCTACCCAGATTGTTCAAATTATAGCCCTGGGGTTAAAATCGGCCCCGCCCAGGGGGTCATTGATTTTCATTATATGTACATATAGTAAAAACTTAAAATACCTTCTTGTAAAGACCCAAAAGGCCTAGAGCTTAGATATGTTGCATGAGGCATCGTCTGGTAGACGCCTACCAAGATTGTTCAAATTATAGCCCTAGGGTCAAAATCGGCCCCGCCCAGGGGGTCATTGATTTTCTTTATATGTACATATAGTAAAAGCTTAAAATACCTTCTTGTAAAGACCCAAAAGGCCTAGAGCTTAGATATTTTGCATAAGGCATTGTCTGGTAGACCTCTACCCAGATTGTTCAAATTATAGCCCTGGGGTTAAAATCGGCCCGCCCCAGGGGTCATTGGTTTTCCTTTTATGTATATAGTAAAAACATTTTAAAAAAATCTTCTAGCAATTGACAAATGCAAGAGGTTAGGTATTTTGCATGAAACATTGGGTAGTGAACCTCTAGCAAGATTGTTCAAATTATAGCCCTGGGGTCAAAATTGTCCCCGCACCGGGGGTCATGGCTTTTCAATATATACATATAGTAAAATATCAAAAACTATTTTTGTATGATTGTCTGAAGGTACAAGGCTTAGAGCTTTAATATTTGTATAATGATATCATCTATAGGTACTCTACCAAAGTTGTTCAAATTTTTGCCTCTAGTGTCAAAATTAGCCCCGCCCAAAGGGCCAATAGGTTCCTTATATATATATATATATATATATATATATATATATATATATATATATATATATATATATATATATAATATATATATATATATATAATATATATATTGTTTTAGGCAGGATTATCATCGGAGAGTGTAATTGATAGCACTTGAGCCAGAAGCTGCGTCAGTTTGTTGTCGACAACTTGATGTGTGTACTGTTGATACAGACACGGGTGTTACATTATCCTCCCTGGAGGTTGGTAGTAGATACCTCGTGCTGGATGCTGGGGGTAAGTGTTTAGTACATGTTTACAGTTTAATTTATTTAGAAAAAATATTATACTTTTTTTAGATATTGCTTATGAAATGACAAATTTTCCTAAAGACAAATTTTCCTAAAGACAATGATCAGATATGGCTTAAAGTATTGATATGATTTTAACATGTATATCGGTACTAGAAAACAAATTCATGTGCTTCATAATGAGTTCGTTTGAATGCGTTTATGAACGAATATTGTACTTACATTGACCAACCTATAAATAAGTGTGTAGATCTAAATTCATTTTCTACATATGAAAACATTATGCATTAAAATAATTTAAGTTTCATGATTAATTATCGAAAAATGATTGGTAATATATGCAACATATGTAAGAAAAAGATTAAAAACCTGATTCTCGTTACAGACGGAAATAACTCGCTCTCGAGAAACTGTTCAGCGGAAACTCGAAATTCTGTGTTGCCGTCGTGAACAATAAACCTTCAGCGCCAATGTTATATTATAAAAGTCTTAAAAGTTACCTATTTACCATGATACTGTTGATTTGTATTGTCATTTGTCACCAGCGCAAACAAATGTTAATTTTTGGTTTATGCATATAGTCCATATTGATATTTGCAGTAAATGAAGGCTTAATTGAAATGTCTATTTATTCTACATGTAAGACTGAATTTTTTAACATATGAAATTTTACTTGATCAATACCAAGTTTTTTTTTATTTCACTTCTGTTATGCTGTAAGAATTTCTTTTCAGGTGGAACAATAGATTTAACAGTACACGAATTCACCTCTTCACAGTGTATTAAACAAGTTGTGGCCTCAAGTGGTAATATACACGGTGGTAATGCAGTGAATGATGAGTTCGAAAAGTTTTTGAAAACAGTTATACCTGATGAATTGGTGACTTTGAAACCAAAAAGAAATCTTATAACCCCAAAAACATGATGATGTAAATATAAGGATTCCGCAAAGTTTGAAAGATATATATGAATCAAGTAAGTGAAGTTCGATTACTAACGTGTTTAAGAAACATAAAAATTTAAAAGATGTTTTCGGGGAAATGGATGTCACTTTAAAAAGGGACAAGCTCAGTTTCCCGTCACACGTTTTAGGTTTTTTCACCTGACAAGTGTAAAAGCAGTGCATGAAATCAAAAAGGTGATAGGGAAAATAAATTGAGAGAGAATTTCCTGCATAATTTTGGTAGGTGGCTTCTCTGAATGTATTATTTTGCAACAAGCTGGTAAAACTGAATTTTCAGACGTTCCTGTTGTTGTACCAATAGAGGCATCGACTGCGGTGCTAAAAGGTGCGGTTTTGTATGGACATCATCCTTTTGTTATTTCCGAGAGGGTTGTAAAATATATATACGGTGTTTCAAGTATTTTTAAATTCATACCGGGTGAACACCTAATTGAAAAACGTTTCGTAACTGATATCGGAGTGGGGTGCACAGATATATTTCAACAAGCACGTTACTCGGAGGATTTAGTCAAAAAAAAGAGAAATCGCAGTACAG
>NW_026863347.1:0-17427 GCF_026571515.1 Ruditapes philippinarum | reverse complement strand
ACACATCTTACTTATATTGGACAAATAACTAGAAAGAAGAAGATTTACAGTAAAAAAATCATCATTTTGCATAGGATTCGTAAAAACTTTGATTATTACATTTTAAAACTCAGCGATATTATATCATTAAATACAGTCTATGATAAATTGTTCAAATCGACACATTATTATAATATTATATTATTATATTTTTATAGTATACACAGCCGTTTTCGGGGTCCTGCCATCCCCCCCTCTCCCAACGTGATACGCTCCTATAAGCGCTCAATTAAAATCTTTTAACTGGTTTTCAAACAATTTTCACATAAACTAAAAATACATTTTACCTTCAAGTCTCAATAAAGTAAAGATTGCAGAATCCAAAATGTAAATACGAATGCCTAAAATCAAAAACATAAAATCTTACCGAAACTTTCCCAGTGTAAATCAATAGAATACCGAATTATCTTCAAGATGCAATCAGAACAACCATTTGCATATCACATTTTAAAATAAAAAGTGACATTCACTACAATTCGGAAGTAAATTTAGTGTACTGTCCACGAAATACAAGAACAGTTCGCGGCCCATGCATTGAGCGCTTATTAAACTGGTACACAAACGGTGTAACTTGCTTTCTACTACTCGCGCATTGTATGTTATTTTCGCGCTTGTTAGCTGTCTGCAAGCACTTAATGAAGATTTCCCTGTAATTATTTACTGTAAGTATTCAAATTTAATTTTACGATCATATCAAGTGAAAGCAAAGCTAGTTTTTGTGCTGCTGAATCAAAGGGCCATAATAATATATTAACTGGTCATTGCGGCACTGGAAAATCTTGCTTTAACGGTAAAGTTTATGAAGATGCGACAATAAAGAGGGAAAGTTGTTTGCATTACACGCATTATGGGTAAAGCTGCAACGCAACATCACTCTGCACACTACGTAATTGGAGAGGTTTGTGTGAATGTGGCATTCCTACAAAAGAACTTGTTAATTTAGTATGTACAGATGAGAGGTATTATGAAACAAGACAGCGCATTATACACTATGATATCCTCAATGTCTATGATTAACAAAAAGGTGTTTGAAGCAGTCGATGTATTTTGTAGGTCGGTAAGATTGAAAGGTATTGTGGGGGTATTCAAGTAATCTTTTCCGGTGACATTTTCAGCTTCCTGCCGTACCAGATGAACTGGATTACTTTAGGTCTGCTTTGCCACACCATAGGAATTTATAAAAAAAAATCGACAATACGAAAACGAACTGATTTATTGTGTGCATTATCTTGAAAAATGAATCATTAGTTATATACCATCAATGACATAAAATGTCCAGAATTTTTCTCTCTTTTAAATATTCATGTTAGAACCTTTTCTCTCTTCATTATAACACAAATCATGACAAATTGCAAACATTCCCAGGATTTGAAAAAATCTTTTGAATCTTAAGGTGAGGGTGATTCTTATTACCAGCAGCTATGTCAAACACGTTATCATTAAAGATTGGGATTGAAAGTTGGATGCCCTTTGATGCTAGTTGTTAATTAAAGTAAAATACTTGCAAATGGCTCGATTTTGAAAGTTAAGGATAATTTATAATTAGAAAAGAAAATTATTTTTCATTTCACAAAACCAGACATTACTCAATATGCGGTAACAAAAATAGATCCAGTCTCAAAAATGCACTAGCAAAAAATGGAAAGCACTAACAAAAGGATTACATTAACAGTTTCCATCAATTATTTTATTTGATATTATAATTAAAAAATAGTAGTTGTAGATTGTGAAAAATCAAAGATATCCGGTCAACATAGAGTTGCATTAGGACTTGCAATTGCAGCAGAAAATTAACAAATTTTTTAACATTTCAGTGCACATTTAGTTAAAACCCACTCAACAAGTTCAATAAAATCAATCATCATCCAAAGACCTTTTACCCGATTGCAATTGTTGAATAAATATATTTTATTTCATCTGAAGTGTTAACCGATCTTGTTATTTCAATCAATTCGACTCTGACAAATTATTATTTTGGTTAAGAAATTGTTATTGATGATGATAACGCTCATGCTACCGATAAAGAGCACGATCGTAGTTCTTCTATTGCTGATACTGATAACATTTAGAACATGAAAGCACTGTTTCTGAAGAAAAGATCATAACGCCTAACCTTTGCATTATTATTTTTCTCCCGTTGAAATATTAAATGAAATTCAAGAAAAATATAATGCAACCAATTAGTAACGATATTGAAGAAGTTAAAACGAACTGGATTCTTTTCATCTCTGTTTTTTAGCCATTGTGTAACAATATAACGATGTTAACAACAAAGGACAATTCCTGCAATGCCAACCAATCGTTACAGAAATCATACAAGAAAAGAATTGATGCAAAGCATCAAAGGGCGACGCCAAAAGAATTTGATCCAGGATTGCATCTTAATACTTAACAAAAGATGTGTACTTTATATCAGTACTATTACACGTTACCTGGAGGCTAGGCCCAGTTTAAGTTGAAACTTAAACCAAAAAAGAATAGACTCTTGCCACGATGCAAAGACAATTTATAGTCAATTAACCAATCTTATAAGAGTCATACTATAAGAAGAATTTCCTAAAATTTATTTTACAAGATACAAGGATATCTGAATCATCAGTATATAATCACAGGCACGAGTATCGGACCTGGGAAGAAAAATATGACCAGATTGATAAAATAATTGTGTTCATTAAAACCAAAAAAAAAATATGTAAATAATGACCCCCTTTAAAAATATTCTATAAAATTAAAGTATATTTTCAAAGGGGGGGGGGGTCATTATTTATAATTTTCTTTGGTTTTTTGACACTTTTAAGATGAACACAGGTTTTTTTATCAATCTAGTCATATTTTATCTTCCCAGGTCTGATACTCGTGCCTGTGTATATTATAAAAGCTAATTGCTTAGGGTTGCAGACATGTCATTGACATATATTAGACATAAAAGAGGACCTAAAATGAACATCATGTGAACACCATAGGTACTCAGAGCAGTAGTAGAATGAGTACCAACCACATCCACCAGCTGCTGAGATAAGACTTAAACAATGTAAGAATGTCATTACATATGGCAGATGCTTGAAGTTTCATGAAGAAGAAGAAAAAGAACTTCTTCATGTGCAGTATAGAGTGATCAACTGTATCAATTGCCCTTTGTAGATCTCAAAGTATCATGCAATACTGCCTTTGTCCATTCCAAATTTAATGCAATCTGTTAAACGAATCAAACATGTGTCAGTTGAAAAACCACTTCTAAACCCTGACTGAAACTGCCTGACCATGACTCGGAACCATGACTTTCAGAAGACAAACTGAGCTATCCGGCCCGCTACACATTTTATCTTTAAAAATGAAACAGTTCTAAACCACAACATATTTTCCCACTATATCGATTTGTGTCCTTGAATTTCTTATGTTTACAGAGCATATTGAATTGAACTCATGCTTATATGCAGTCACAGGATGAGAAAAACGTTCAGCTTAACCAGAACTCGAACCTGTGACCCACAGAATAATGTACCGCAGCTGTAGCGATTAAGCTATCTGGCAGCTTACACATTTTCTTCCCTATATAGTGAACAGTTCTAAACCGTGACAGATACTTTTAGATTTTTTAAATTAACAGATAATTAATTCTTAATTAATAAATAAGAAAAAAACCTTACATACTCATAGTCTTAATTAAAATAACGTTACAATTTATATATTATTGTATAATTATTTTTACTAAAAATGGCTTAGATAGTTATTGGTTGTGCCATTATTTACAACAGGTCAATTTGAAAGTGAACATAACTGTGCTAATACATGTACAATATCTATTTTTTGTACAGATAAAAAACTAACCTTTTTTCTATGATTAGAAATTTTATGAAGGCTGATTTGTATTTTGCATCAAGGGCACCGGGCGAAAACATGAAAATGCAACAAACGAACCACTTTGTGGTAGATTGTATTTTCATGTTTTCATCTTTTTGTACTATGTTGATTTTCATATGGCACAAATCATCCACTATAAAATTTAGTGCACAAATTTATTCAAGGGCAAGTAACAATCTACTCTATGAAAAGTCTGTTGTCGGGTTGACTCAGGAGACCTGGAGGTTGAGACCGGTGTCCCTCCATTACAAATAGATAAGACAGAAGCTGTCCTTTTCAAACTATGCACATGTTTAAAGAAAAAAAATTAACTATGCACATGTAAATAGAAAACAAAATTAGAATAACTATTCAGAATATGAGTTTTTGAGACTTTATTAATTATATTGCTTGATCCAAGTTTAAGGACCTTTTCAATCAATACATGTTTTATCATTTATAACTTTAAATAGAAGCTTCATCCCTTTAATAATAATGACATAACTGTAACTCTTTAAATTCAGAAATATTATAAGTCTCATCATATCAATATACTAAGATATACATGCATGCACATAACATTAATAATTCCCAGTTTCTATTAAATAAATATGAAATCCTAACATTAACATTAACATGCTTTTGATGACCTTACAACTGGTAAATTTTATACAACAAAAAAAAGTAAGTAATACCTAAGATAGAGAAAAGAACAAATAATCTAGTAAACATGAGTTACTTCCCCTTAAAATATAGAAAACCTGAAACCCAACAGAACACCCTAAACAGCAAAATTATGAAATGTTGCAGGCTCAGTTTTATTAAGCCATGCAAATTAATGGTAAAGTATTCATAAAAAATAGATGGCCATGTGACAGCAGTAATTGCAGAAAATCGGATAGCTTTCAACATCCGGATACTGGTACACTTTGTAAAAACAATCATTCTGTGCAACAAATAAACGTAATATGGATAAAATCAATAGGATATTCGTTTACAACAGTTCATTACCTATCCTAATACTCATTTGCAGGTGCATTTTCTTCTTGTAGAAAAATTTTGAAAATATATAAATGAATGAATGAATGAATGGATGGATACGGCATCTATGTAGACCACAACGATTTTCGAAATCCGGGTTTTAGTAACTATGGGACAAGCTGTTAAACTGAGCCTGCAATTTCGTGAAAATAATATCACAATGCACATGCTTTTTACATAAAGTTATTAAAATACAAATATAGCAACATATTTGTTTACTTGATTTTTACGAATCAAATAAAACTAATTAACACAACATTACATTAACTGCTAATAATAACAGCTCCTTCCATAGGCCAAAATAAAAAGCATTCCATAAGAGACGACGCCGCTCATCGGCGTCGCCAATAAATGCGCGAGTGACTCACGTGACTGGTCGCCTTCACGAACGACGCCATATTTATTGAATGTAAACAGCGAAATTGAAACGGTGATTTTACTGATTGCAACAAATATATTGAAGACATTCTAAGTACTATTTAGCGATTTTAACGGTTGCCTCGATCATAAACTGTCCGAGTCTGAGCCAGGCCTATGTGATAATTGCAAATTTGTTTACCTTATATTTTAATGAAATCTGTTCCGGACAGTAAATTCAAGCTCTGTGCATTGGCGCAAAAGTTGATTCTTACATTATTAACAAGAATTTGAAACAGAGTTACCAACGTCTCCCACCTCTGGAAATTTTATATGAAGCATAGAATTGTGCTATTTCAAAAGATTGAAGTATATGATCAATGCTAGATCTGCAATGAGTTGTTGACCTTAAATGAGCAAGTGCGACCTTGACCCTGGAGGTAGAGGTCTGATTGCGCATGACACATTGTCTTATTATAATAAACATTTGTGCCAAGTTATTTCAAATTCCTTTCATAAATGACAAAGTTATGGACCGGACACGAAAGTGTGACGGACGGACAGACTGTACGTCTGTCCGTCCGTCTGTCCGTACGTCCCGAAATCTTGTGAACGCAACTCCTCTTAAACCGGATGGCAGATTTTTCTTAAACTTCAAGGGATGAACAACCTTAAGTAATGTGTAGATGGTAGTAAAGGAAGGAATTTTTGCTGCGACCAAATTTAACAGAATTATGGCCCTTTGTTGATTTTTTCACTATATACTATGTAGAAATTTTGTGAACGCAAATCCTCTTAAACCGGATGGCAGATTTTGCTTTAACTTCCAGGGATGAACAACCTTAATGTGTAGATGGTAGGTAAGGAAGGAATTTTGCTGCAACCAAATTTAACAGAATTATGGCCCCTTGTTGATTGTTTCACTATATACTATGTAGAAATTTTGTGAACGCAACTCCATTTAAACCGGATGGCTGATTTTGCTTAAACTTACAGGGATGAACAACCTTAATGTGTAGATGGTAGTAAAGGAAGGAATTTTTGCTGCGACCAAATTTAACAGAATTATGCGCCTTTGTTGATTTTTTCACTATATACTATGTTAGAAATTTTTTGAACGCAACTCCTCTTAAACCAGATGGCAGATTTTGCTTAAACTTCCAGGGATGAACAACCTTAATGTGTAGATGGTAGTAAGGGAATGAATTTTTGCTGCAACCAAACTTAACAGAATTATGGCCCTTTGTTGATTTTTTCACAATATACTCTGTAGAAATTTTGGGAACGCAACTCCTCTTAAACCGGATGGCAGATTTTGCTTAAACTTCCAGGGATGAACAACCTTAATGTGTAGATGGCAGTAAAGGAAGGAATTTTTGCTGCGACCAAATTTAACAGAATTGTGGCCCTTTGTTGATTTTTAGTTTTCAACTTGTGACACATGTAGTCCAAACAATATTTGACCTAGAGTCATACGATTGACAGAACATTGGCGTGTGGGGGCATCCGTGTCCTATGGACACATTTCTAGTTTAATTCTAAAATTGATACAATATGAAACATTTATTTTTATCTTTGTAAGCACGGCGAGAAAACTATTGAAATTATATAAAAAAAAGAAATGAAAGCAATTTGTTGCACAAGTGGACAAATCCTTTTGTAACATCTACGGGAAAAATACAGTTTTGAACTTTTTATGGACGATGAGTATTTATTAATGTCTCAGCATCACATTTTGGAAAAGATGTTTTGCTCTTTGTTTCGTGATGAAAGAGAAAATTTAAGCAAACAGAAACGAAAAAGAAAACTAAAAAAGTGTCATGTGATGAAATGACTCACAAGAAATATCTCCCACCATTTCAAAGCTGGTGCTTTAACAGATTTTATACGGAAAAAACACAATATAAACGTGATGTTCAGCTTACGAAATTTCAAGTCAAAACCCACAAAGCAATTTATGAATGATCAGCTAATTTCTATTATCCAGAATGTGTGCAAACACCTCACAGTGATTACCTTCCTTGGCAGAATTATAACCACTGCCTTAACCAAGTTCACGTGACCATAGAAAACAGGCACGTGACTGAAAAATGGAGGATACCTTAAGGACAGGACGAAAATAGTCTTATTTGTTGCCGTTTTTCTTTTTGTTTTCTCCTTCATTTTAAAGATTTGAATTCAGTTATGCTGTACAGTAAACAGTATTTCTGCAATATATTCAGATTTTTGGATCAAATGTTTTGTAGGCATATTGCTGTTTCCATATTTACTTAAGGTAAGGTTCAACTCTGCCCTATATCAAGGTAAAGGGTCAACCCTGACCTATACAAACTCAGACAGGGTCAACTTGGTCCTATGAATTGTAATATGATTGGACATAGATTGTTTAATAAATAAACGTTTTAAGGAGTAAATAACTATGCAGTTATCAGAGTTACAATCACTGTTTTAAACAAACAGAAATTGAAAAAAATTGGCAATGTATGTTTGAAATTGTCTTTGTTTAGTAGACATATAGAAATAGATGAAATGTTGTTATGATTGATCCATAAATAAAGCATGTTTCAATGAATGTTATTTTCTACAAAAATATCTGACAAAAATATCTAAACTCAAAAGTAGGAAAAAACATACATATCTATAATAAATTCTTACTTTTTCTACAAATGCTTGTATTGTAAACTATTCCTTTTTCTACAAATGCACATTCGTTCACAATTAAACTCAACATATTAGTGTGAATCTGTTAAACAATAACATACATGTATATATAAAATATTATATGTTTTTTTTTTTTAAGTAATCATCCTTAATCATTATAATGTATTATATAAATTATGGGTCGAGTTGACCCAGGCCGAGTTATCTTTAGGGCAGAGTTGAACCGGGTCACTGCTTGTAAATTATTTTTGTTTGTATGTTGGGTGAGTGTTTGTTGCTTTTTCACAACACTTTAATCATTGGCATCTTCAGTTCTACAGAGTGCTTTGGATATTTATAATCATTGGCTGATGCAAACAGCGGTCAAATGAAGTAAGTAAAGTATTTACATGAATAGCTATTAGCTCCATTTTAAAATATGAAATATAAAAATGAATTTAAGACCGATCATAATATATCATAATAGGCCGCATGTGACCAGGATTATTATTTTGTATAAAAATTTTGTATAAAAATTGTACAAAAATGGAAATCAAAGAGAGAAAAAATATACAAAATATACATCATACGAAATTACAAGTTTAATAACCAGAAAGCTCAGCCGGTAGAGCAGCCTAGACTTTGTATAGACATGGTTATAGGAAGGTCTCGGGTTCAAGTCCTGATCTGGTTGTTACTTGTATTATTCTTTGATGTATGTGTATCAGTTATACCTAAATCTTTCTGAATTGTCATACCAAATTTATATATTTGTGTGTGTAATTTTATTTGTTTGTTTCTTTAATTTTTTCTCACTTCTGTTGTATATCAGTTTTTCAGCGTGGACGGTAACTTGCACTTTCCAATACCGTCCATGAACAGGCTCAATCAAACCGAGCCTGCAACAATTTTGTTGTGTTGGACTTTCTTTAGGGATTCTGTTTTTCTCTATTTTACTCAAGACTTGGTATGCATTTGTGTAAACTCAGATATTTTAAATTGTAATTTCATTGTCAGTTGATGTATCTATAATGTACAAGGAAAGGAGTAGTGGCTTGAATATGAATTAATACTGAAGTAAAAACCGAGCCTGCAACATTTTCAATTTTGCCGTGTTGGGCTTTCTTTAGGGATTTTGTATTTATCTATTCTATAATAGTATTAATGCAGAATGTATCATAGGTGTAAATAGTAATTTCTTTCTCTTAAGCTTAAATGTAGCAGTACATGATGTATGTGTTTTTTTGTACTACTTAGTTTTACTTCTGTTATCACTTAGATAATTTCTAAATGAGCTAAAATGTGTTAATGCAACCACCTTTTTAGAATCCAATTCTTGTTGGATGTCTTTGCAACAATATCTTCTAGTACTGGAGAACCAACAGAACGAAAATTGCTCCGATAGCAGCAACATACGCCATCTTGATGAACTCAAGATCAGAGAAACTTTCAGCCTGGCACAGACTTACTACCATAATTGTTACAAAAGGGCCTTTGGATGACTCAGTAATTTATTTGCACATCATCATCTTTATAACGGTTTACTTTTCTTTGAAATTCCAACATCCTATTTTAACTTGGGACATTTTAAAGAGGGGGGGGGGGTGGTGGGGAGTAAATTGCTTTAAAATGCAGTTATTTTTTTATTTTGGTGATTGTAGTTTTTGGTTTTTATTTCTCAAATAATTTTAACCAAAACTACTATCACTCTATTTTCCTGTCTATACTTCACTGTATTGTACTGGGAAGTTATTGTAAGTTTCATAAATATATATATATATATATATATATATATATATATATATATATATATATATATATATATATATATAATATATATATATATATATATATAAATTACGTATGTTTAAGATTTGCTACTTACATAATTTTCCATTAAATAAGATATACATGGTGAGCACATCTCTATGTAAATATACGTACATACCGTATTATAAATTATGTGTGCTCATTCATGCATCTCACCGCTAAGATTAATTAGCAAGACATTGGAGCCATGCTTGGACACAATGAGCTGAGTGCTGTTTTGAGCATTTTGCATATATCGCAGAATTATCAAGATTCTTCATAACTTTACAACGTGTCATGGCGTTCGGTTCTCAACGTCCCAGAGCAAGCGCGCGCTAGACTATTTTCGATATATTTTTTTTTCATGACATTTAGGCAATCTTTTAGCGACACGTTATCATTTTATTATATATATAAGAATTTTTTTTATAATCAAAATATTTTTTCTGAATTAAAAAAAACTTGTGATAGCAGTCGTCTGTGTAGCGAAGCGAAGGGAGACCATTGTGTCGGAGTTTGGAATGTGTGAAAAAATGCTTTTACTATTTGATATCAAAATAACACTGCTTTCACCATCCGTATTTGATACCAAAATAACATAAGATATACCAGCAGAAACTAATGAATATTATAGAACAACTTAAGGTATTAAGGAGGAACTTACTCGACCAATGCAGCAAAGGAGAAAGAAAAGGTCTTCATATTCTTAGAAAGAAAAGGGAATTTCAAAGAAAACCGGAAGACGAAAACGATAAAAACGGTTGTTAAGTTTGTTCTCTTATACAATGCAACTCCTGCAATGAATGCGTTCATGGTCGGTGGGTTGGACGGTGGAAAACATGTGAAGATGGCGATGATTAATTTGTTGTCCTTTCTGTGAATAACAGTTAATTTAAAGGTGATCAAACGCACACAAGGAGTTTTTTTATAATGCTATGTTTGCCATAAAGATGTGCTGTAGAAGTTGTATCGCAATACCATGGCAACTTCATTCTTTAGCAACTTTTCGTACTAAAACAAAAAACCAAACAGCAGAAAATAACAACGACAAATTAAAAGAAAAACGAAATCATTGTTGGCACCTCCGACGAACCGGATCATGTGTCATTTATATTCAATTGATTTTTATGGCCGAGGCTTCTCCTCATGAAACGTCTCAAATTAGATGTGTACGATAAGGTTAAAAATAAGTCCAAACTCAAATATTTATATAACAAAATGAATGTAATAATACTTTCCGGCAGAAAAGGAAAACATTTTTTACCAAAAAGAGACCGTCACATCTTTAACATTTTGGTTTCGTCGTGGTGAGCAGCTAGTGTGCATGTTTCTTTATTTGAGGAAACGACAAAATAGCTCAGGAGTGCCCATTTCTGTTTTGGCGCACAATTTGTGATGTCACAAACTTACTACGCCCAAAATGTTTGTTTAGGCCAGTATTTCAATCAAATGATTCTTTGTAAGACATCATTACGCTATTTTTTTTATAAAATAGAGAGAAATACGAATCCCTAAAGAAAGCCCATCACGGCAAAATTGAAAATGTTGCAGGCTCGGGTTGATTGAGCCTCTTCATGGACGGTACTGTCCAGTGCAAACTACCGTCTACGCCCCATAGCAGAATTCAACATGAACTGGTACAATTTTGAAACATCCGCAGATGACCGCAGGGTTCCCACGCTACCGGGAAAACGGGAAAAGTCCGTGATTTTCAAAATCGCGACTCCCGGTCGTGAAAACGCCGGGAATTTGCTCCGTCCGGTAAAAGTTCGGGAATAGTCCGGGATTTAGTCCGTACCGCTTAGGGAAGTAATCGATATTGAACAATATGGCTGCCGCCGAAGCAACGTCCATTTCCTGGTTTGGATTATTGATGTTTTCTTCCACCGAGGATGGTTTCTTCCATCTGCGGATGTTTCAAAATTGTAAATTTTACCAGTTCATGTTAAATGTTGAATTCTGCTTAAGCCGGTGCTAGGGGGCGTAGACGGTAGATTGCACTTTACAGTACCGTCCATGAACAGGCTCAATCAAACCGAGCCTGCAACATTTTCAATTTTGCCGCGTTGGACTTTCTTTAGGGATTCTTATTTCACTCTATTTTAACAAGGTATCTTGGTATTTTGAACATTTTACAAATCAAATTCAGCTTTTTATACGGCAAATTGCTTTGAAACCTCGCTAGAAATTAACAATGAAAACGAACGAAAAAATAATAAAGTCAATAATATTTATACGAGGGTTGTTCGGAAAGTTTTGAGACAATATGATTTTCTCTCTGCGAATATTATTTAATACAAATAATAGCTTAATATGTTATTTATCCGAGTTATGTCTTTAAAACGTTGTAACGTTACTATACGGCATATAATCGTTTCCATAGCAACACCTGTCTACGCATCCTGGCGCACGGACTATTTTCTTGTTATAAATTTTCTTACTGAATAAAAAAGAGCCCCTAAAATTGCGCCAAACGTCACGAAAATTTCATGACGTCACTTCCAACTTAAGGACGTCATTTCCGCTAGTTGTTGAAGCCGTTACCGCAGATCATTATAGCAATACGTGCGCGACAAGACAACGACTATGGAAACACCGTCAAAAGAGGAACAGCGTGTTTTTATTAAGTTTTGCGTTAATCTTGGGAAAACGCCAACAGAAACTAAGCAACTTCTAAAACAGGCAAACAACGGACGTACTGTTAGTCGACCATTGGTATTTAGATGGCATAAAGAGTTTCGGGATGGC
Organism: Ruditapes philippinarum; assembly: GCF_026571515.1. NCBI lineage: Eukaryota > Metazoa > Mollusca > Bivalvia > Venerida > Veneridae > Ruditapes > Ruditapes philippinarum. Next base: position 4,953 of record NW_026863347.1, on the reverse strand, counting down.
AGAAAGTCAACAAAAGACAAGGAAAGGAGCGGTCGCCCATCCGTCATCGACGATAAACTGACACTTGCAAGAAACGCGCTTCAGTGCGACCGTCGCATAACAGTAAGAGAAGTTGCAGAAGTTTGTGATGTAGGTACGGCAACTGCTCACAAAATGTTAACTGAGACACTTGCAAGTGGGTGACGAGGCATGAGAAATGTGTACGTTGTGAAGGTTACTTTGAAAAGGAGTAGCAGTTGACTTTTCTACGGTGACGTTAAACTCTGGAAATAACGGCAACGTCGGATAACGTCGTTGCGTGCGCCGGGTCACCGGTAATGTCTGTGCCTAACGCTTTGTAGCTTTTGTATACATGAAGCTATTGTTATGAAATTTTACACTATAATAGATGAGGTATTAAAGTAATACATAGTAAACTTTTGTTTGATTTTATCTTTTCCAACGCTAAATATTGACCCAGTCTCAAAACTTTCCGAACAACCCTCGTATAGTCATCAAAATTTTTTTTTTTAATTTATAAGGCAGTCGGGTTGTAGCATGTGGGATGGTGGGAGAGGGGAGGGGAGGTCATTATGGTCTTTGACACACGCCGAAAATATGATAAACAAGATCGACAAGGAAAGGCGGCCTTCAATGAACGCAGCCCCCACCCGACCCAGCAACAAGCGCCAGCGGCAAGGAGCCCAGGAGGACCCCAAAGAAAAACAGGACAGGGCACAAGGCAGAGTACGGGCAGGCAAACCACTACATCAGAATACATAATAAGTAACTTATATTGAAATAAAACAAAACAAATAAATGATTTAATGTAAGGCCCACAATGTCAAAAGGCACAGGGGAAGGGGACATGAGACACGGGGAAGGGGGGGGGGGAATAAAATAAATATAAACCAGGGACAAGGGAAGATACTTACCGTAGACGAGAAACAACAAGAGACACGAGCAAAAGTGTATACCTGTGGTTGTACCTTGACCGTCAAAAAATAGAAAATGAAGCTATTAAAAGGAAATTTCAAGAAGATGAACTCAACAGTGAACTTGTACCGTCCATGAACAGGCTCAATCAAACCGAGCCTGCAACATTTTCAATTTTGCCGTGTTGGGCTTTCTTTAGGGATTCTGTATTTATCTATTTTATGATCACATCCGTGTTATTTGTGCCGTGTGGCGGCTGTAAAAAGTCTCCCCGTACATTTAATCAATGATGTTATATTTTCGATCCTTGAAGATCGTTCAGCACGACATTATTGTTGTGCTTGTGGTATTTTTCGTTTCAACTTTTCGGCATTTTCTAGTCGGGTGGCTCCAATATTCCTACTTGAATAATGTTGAATCACCCTTAGGATATGTTGCCTGCTTTTTAAATTTGTCTTTTGACCTCTTATCTGTGATATGCAGGCATCATAACCTCTGATCCCCTTTCAAAATTCCATTTTAATTAGTTCCGCCCATTGTTTTCTCGTTTAGGGCACACGCTTTTTATTACTTGAGGACCACACGCCGCTTTTATCATGGCGATAAAATAGAGAAAATTAGAATCCCCAAAGAAAGCCCGACACGGCAAAATTGAAAATGTTGCATTGAGCCTGTTTATGGACGGTACTGTCAAGTGCAAACTACCGTCCAGTTTCAAATTATTCACATTCACGAAAAGGGGATAAAGTAATCAATTATTTTTCAAAAATATTGCTTGTTCGACATTTTTGTATGGAAATACCGTCAGAAAATATAATATGATAAACAAGATCAACAAGGAAAGGCGGCGTTGAATGAACGCACCCCGCTTACGACCTAGTAACAAGAACCAGTGGCAAGGAGCCCAGACGGACCCCACTAAAAAAGCAGGACAGGGCACAAGACAGAGCACGGACAGGTAAATCCGAAAATGATAAATAATTTGTAACTGATCAACAACTAAATGATTGAAAATTAGGAAATAATTTGTGACTGATGAGAAAGAAAACAAATAAAGGATCCTTTTATATCTAAAAGAACTATTGCCAAGATGACAGTATGTTGTTTTAAATAATTTCCTATTCTATAGAATCACGGGGGAGGAACTGTTACACGAGGGATTGTGTTCTTGTGATAACTGTCACGAAGTTTTTCGAAAAACTTGTACACTCGTCAAAAATGGTCATTCTCATCTTTAAAAAAATGAATTTTAGGTGTTAAATTAAACTTTAATGATTAAGCTTGCCTTACATCTTGTATTTTGTGTCAATACATAGGGACCCGGCACAGTGTTGGGATAGTGTAAAAAAGTAATTCTAGAAGAAAAATATATAAAGTTTATATGTAATATATAGACAAGAGGTTGCACTTGCCAAATCGGCAGAATGTCACTAGTCCAGTATAAGTCAAAATTGCAAAGTCATTTTTACGTAAATCATATTAAGTTATATATCAATTTGCAGCTAAATGACATCACTTGACGTTGACAATAACATTATTGTTCCAACTTAAACCGTTTTTAAATAACAAACCGATATTTCGAATGGAACATCGTATTTTTGCTAGGTCGACATCAACCTTGCAACCTGTCAACACTCGATTTTCTACGTGTTAAAAAGCAATTCTAAACCATGTCATTGTCGCAACTCGCACTAAATCGATAAAAAAACAACAAAGAAACAACTTACCGCCTGAAATCGATTTATAAAATGTTTTATTACATCTGTAAACAACTAATTTCTGAATGTGAAAATGAAAGTTGTTATCGGCATCCATTGGCTATCATGTGACCGATTTGAAACGGATTATTTCATTGGTTGATTAAAAAACAAAGCTGATCTGGGTCACAGTATCGTCCAATCAAACGGCGTCTTACAACCGGAGCCGAGTATGTCTCATGGCTTTAAAAAATATATTTAAACGGAAGAGTAAAAAAAAAGGAATGTTTGCTATAATTGATTGGTTTTAAAACAATTTCCAGCAGTAAGTTGTTTCTTTGGTTTTGTTTTATCGATTTTTTTGCTGGTTGGTACAATGACATGGTTTAGAATTGCGTTTTTACACGTAGAAAATTAAGTGTTGACAGGTTGCACGGTTGTTGTCGACCTAGCAAAAATACGATGTTCCATCCGAAATATTGGTTTGTTGTTCAAGAACGGTTTAAGTGGAAACAATAATGTTATTGCCAACGTCAAGTGTTGTCATTTAGCTGCAAATTGATATATAACTTAATATGATTTACTTAAAAAATGACTGCAATTTTGACTTATACTGGACTATTGGAATTCTGCCGATTTGGCGAGTTCAACCCCTTGTCTATATATAATATATAAACAATATTTTTTTTCTAGAATTACTTTTTTACACTATCCAAACACTGCCGGGTCCCTTTGTGTCAATACATCTTCAGAGTTATCATACATTGAAAAATCGGGCATATAAATGCATGTAAATGCCTACAGCTGCCATCCTTTTATTATTTTACCAGCTTAATATTATGAGGTTAACTAGTTACGTAACTAGTTAACCTATTAACAAACTATTTATTTATTTATGAGGTCAACTAGTTACGTAACTAGTTAACCTCTTAACTAACTAACTTACGTCTTAATTAACTAGTTAGTTATATGGTTATCTGGTGACAGAAATATGCCACCATTATTTCTTCATCAAGTTTCGTAAAATTTGCAAATAATTTACGTCTTTTTGCGTTTGCAGCATTTACGTGACTTGCAAGGTGCACTCTGGGTATGACAGAGACCTAACGAATGCATAATTGCAAGGATCATTTCGTGAACATAGTGACTTTTGTGATTGCAATATTGCTTTAATTTGACTTAAGTCGCCCTATGACTTTATGTGACAGTATATGTTTATGTGTGTCGTATTTTTCGAAAAGCTCAGTACGATTTCATTATTTTTATCGTTGTATTATTCATTGACATAAAGTTCTTGCGCAAATCATGTAATAATATAAGCGCAAATCCTCAATATTCAATGCTTAAAGATATTATATTGGAAAACATTAAGTATAACAGTACTCAATGTATATTTTTAAAAATAGTTTTTAATTTCTAATGCAGTTGTAAAATATGACAATTTTCTGAATAAACTTCCCTTGACGTCCCTTGTTTTCCATGTGATATAACCATAACGCATGTTTAAACATAACTCACGTGCACTATAACATCTATATCATATTATATAATAATATCACCGTAACGACATTTTCGCACATAAATTTCATGAATAAATGCTATATCAAAGCGAGCATAAAACGTCAAAAAAGTGAATTATCATTACATGTTATTATAATGTATTTGGGGACATGATAAAATTAAACTCACAATCGTCACTCCTATAAATCTGCGTGTGATATTACATGCTTGTATGTATTTAATTAAACGCGCATCATAATAGTTCTCCATTAATCAAACAGAACAGTCGAGTGCTTAATTACACGATATAGACAGCTTTAGAAAAAGGAATGCTTATACCTCTTTTGATACCAGAAGTGACGCCAATAAGTTTATCATCTGGTAGAGGAAGACCTCAAGTGCCCCTCCGTGCATTTTTCAAGCACGATGGTCCGTAAGACAGCTGGATAGCTTCCGTCCAAAGTCTAATCAACAACGGTAAGGGCAAAGTAGTTTGAAGTCAACAATCTCAACTCGACAACAGACGACCAAGCAATATAGTGCATTCAATGTAATTTTTTTAAAACCATAAAAAAGGGTGAAAAACAAAAGAAAAAAATGAATTTAATATATATTCATTATCATATAAGTATTCTCACATATAAGACAATGAAAAAACATACATGTGTAACACTTTGAAAGTAAATCGATTAACAAGATGTTGAATGTGCATTTCCCTTTAATTGATATTATTGACTGTTTATAGAAAATGTTTGAAACAATATATTACAATTATATGTAAATGAGATGAAAGCAATGTATGGGAAACGTACTTCGAGAATTCAAGTCTAATCAAAGACAC
>NW_026863346.1:0-7122 GCF_026571515.1 Ruditapes philippinarum | reverse complement strand
TTTTAAGCCTTATAGCCTGTATTTCTCTGATTGCCTTGCCCATTTTAATTTTCAATATGGCGCCTGTCCTGAATTATTCGATGGTCTCTGTGAGGAAAATCCGTCACGCATGCGCACTTGAAATTTATACACCAAAAAAGGTTTGCCGGCTACAGACCATCGTCCAACTGATAATAGCAAAGTTACAGTCAGTTACCGCCAAAACAATGAAAATTTCAATAATTTGACCTTCAATGACAATGTCATTAATGAATGAAGGTCAAGGTCTTTCGGTATATTTTTAACAGTAATCTTTGAAGATTATTATGTTCAAGTTTCAGGACAATCCATTCAAAAATAACAAACTTACAGCCAATAAAAGCCAAAAAAATGAAAATTTCAATAATTTGACCTTCAAAGTCAAGGTCATTTATGAGTGAAGGTCAAGGTCTGGCTGGTTATTTTTAAGGGATATCCTTAAAGATTATTATGTTCATGTTTGAAGACAATCCATTCAAAAATAACAAAGTTATGCACCTGTCAATATTTTGCCCTACCAGGGGGGCGGCGGGCATACACGGGGCTTTAGACAGAAGACCATTCCTGACAGGCGGGAATTTGACAAACTTATGGAATCCGGGTCCCGGGTAATAGACTTTGGCCGGTTTTTAAATCCCGGGACTCGGGAATTTCGACGCCACAAAATGAAAAAGGGGAGTAACTGCGAAAAGGTCAAAAGACGACGGCGATATTTTTATTTGTGTTTTTGAAGTTGCAGACATGAAACTTTTCGATTTTTTCTACAGTCCTAGAGAAAATTGTGGGATAAGGCGAGAAGGTTGCCCCAGAATTGGGATTTATTTGCAAAGGTATACAGGGATTGTATTCTTCATTTGTTTTCTACCCAGACACTATGTGGAGCCTAGCGGTTTCATGTTTGTCATCTGTTTTCGCGAATAGACCCATTTATTTTGCGAGTCTGAAAGGCGTTGGAAATCACTTGAAACTGACACATATCTCGTATTAATAATACAAAATCCACAAAAGAACGTTCACTTTGCCTGTAGAATATAAACGATTACAGCAGAAAATGTCGTATTGATTGAGATAATCCCTTTAACTGCAGTATGAATGAACTGATCAAGTGACTCAAAACGGTTGTTGAATACATACACACAGAATTATGTTATTAATTATTCACTTCATAATTATTTTAACACCTATGCTACCAGTGTAGATCCTGATCAGCTTGCACATCCATGCAAGGGAGTCAAAATCCAAAGGCTGAAGTCACGGGACTCCAAGTCAGTAGTTCCCGTGAGCCTTGTTAGAATCAGAGACATAGAGATAAGCAGCTCTTATATACTCAATTGAAATATCACTCATGCCTATCAAAAAGTGAAAAATTAGGCATTTTGTAGCAAATAAAACTTAATGGATGTACATTTGATCCTTAAATATTATATACCATTTCTTTGAAAGGTAAATCTTTCATCTATGACTGCATGTTAAAATTTTGATAACTTTTTATGCCTTTCCCTTGGCAGAACATACCCACTGAGCCATTTTGTTTGTCATAAATAGTTTTGTAACAAAATATATCAAGAAGTTCTCTTTAAAAAATGATGTAACATTTATTTTAATGGGAACTGTAAATATTTTTACCTGCAGGCTGCAGCAATAGACAAATGCATAAGTTTTCAGAAAATGTATAATTTTACTGATTTTGATATCTGGTTAATAAGTTTTACTTGCTACAAGTTTTAAGTTTAGCAGGCACGCGTGATATTTTAACTGGCTAGGAAGAGCCTATCTCTGTTATCTATGTCTCTGTTAGAATATGATTTTTAATAAAGTAAGAAAATTCATTTAAATACAATGTATGTCAAAACAGATCTAAATAAAATAATAATATCCTTTTTTCAGATGTATTACCATCATTGTTTTTTATCATTTACTGTTTCAACTGCTTGTCATAACGAGGCTTTGAATCTTGGCTGTCGGTTTCATTTTCATTGGTCTTGTATTGCTTTACGGTCGTGACTTTCTCTAATAAAAAGTAAATTGAATCTGCAGAAACTATGTTAAGGCTTTGTTGTTATCTGATAAATGTGAATGTATTAAAATGTTGATTTATATTTAAACAGGTGAACATTTGGTTGGACCATTTGACGAGTGTTTCTGCCAACAGAAAAAAGGGGCAAGGCAAAGGCGTCCGAGACACAGTCTTTGAAAAAGGTATTCAGGCACAATGACATTATGAGTTGAATTTCATAAATGATTGCCTCAACGTTAAATGAGTCTGAGGCCAAAAAAAACCTCTTTTTTCTGAAAGCCATACAAAACATATAAGGGGTATTGCACTTCTGTGGTCTAAATACTAGTATGTGTATTTTATCATTGACATGGTGGGGAATGATTGATATGGTGACCTGTGACGTAAAATGGTATCTTAAAGTCCCATTATGCATTTGTAAACTTTATTTGAAATAAAAAAATATTCAGTTTCACACCAATGACATCAAGTAGAATTCTGATGTAAAAATTTGCATTTGATTTCTTACAGACATGAAAGAAAATCTTCAAAATACGCTATAAATATATTGCGCTCATGTAGCGCAAATGTAATAATTGGAGGTATGTTTTGATGAAAAAATAATTTCTGAAGAATAGTAATGCGGAAATGAGCCATTTTCTTCAATATGAGGATAAGTATGATATGTCTATTCAGTAATTGAAATTTTACTCACAAAAGCATTATGTTCCTTTAAACTTAAAAATTCTCCTGAAAAAGCACAATATTGTTTATAATGTCGCTGGGGGCTATTGCAAGTCCTGTCAGTTACGCATACTCCAAAATATTTTCTGTTAAACAAAGATATTGACAAAAATTCTCACATGGACACCAGAATCTGAAAGATTATCAATTGCTGCAATACCATGTCATGTGGTCTCCATATCACGTGATTCCCCACCATAATTGCAAGATTAGTTTGATAGACTTAGTACCAGCAGAATTGTTAGAAAATAATATGTTTTCAAAAAAACAAAACAAAAAACAAAATTCGGAACCATTTTTGTTCCAATAGAATTAAAAACAACCTACTGTTTTATCTATCAAAAATATATGTTAGAAATCTTTGTTAAGTTGTGCTACTAAATTATTAGTTTTTAAACAATCCAGGTTCAAGCTTCTATCCAGGCCCAAGCTCCTATCAAGGTTCAAGCTCCTATATATCCCGACTCAAGCTCCCATCCAGGCTCCTGCTCCTATCCAGGTTCTTGAGGAAAGTGCACCAGATTGTGAGTACACCATGCAACTTAGCTTAAGAAAATTATGTCAGTTCTTTTTGTAGCTTTGTGTTGAGCTATAATTGTCGTTTCTCCATGAAAATTGGTCAAAATGTTTGGCTGAAATCTCGGCAAAGTTCAAGGTTGGGTCATGTGGGGTCAAAGACTATGTCACTAGGTCAAATCTTAGAAAAAGAATGCAAACACTTTAGAGGCCACATTTTTGGCCCATTTTTCATTATTGTTAGTGTAAATGTTCAACTTGATGAAATCTAGAACATGTTCAAAATTAAGTCATGAGTGGTCAAAAATTAAGTCACTAGGTCTAATCTTAGAACATTTTTGGTCTAATTTAAATGAAACTTAATAAATTTGAAACCTTAAAGATTATAAAAATGCCCTCTATTTCAGAAAAACAATGTGGAAGTTTCCAGGTTTGGCCGCAGGAGGAGGAAGAATGTCTTTTTAATGACTTTTTGTGTTAAATGTTAAAATAAAATTAGAAGTTAAAGTGTTGTAAGTTTATAGCTCATCTGAGCTGTTAGCACGAAGCTATTGTAATCATGACCGGTGAATGTCTGTCTTCGCAAATCTGGTGTCCTCAACTTTTAGTGTTTTAACACTCTAAGAGGCCACAGATATGGTTCAATTATAATTAAGCTTGGTCAGCATGCTAACCATCCCTACAGAAACTGGGTCATGTGGAGTCAGAAACTAGGTTAGTAGGTTTATTTTGTAGCTAAACTATAAATGTAAAATATTAAAGAGCTTATATGATCGATTGTGTGTCCGTGTTCGCATTGGTTTAAGTTTTTTAAGTCATACATTCTATTCTATGAAAGATATTTAATTGAAACTAGGTACGGTATTTAGTGGGACTACCACTTCCATACTAAGAAGGTCTATAACCTTGATGCATTATTTTCAGAACTATGCCCCTTTATTACTTGAAAATACCCATTTTTATAAAAAGAAAATATAAGTATCTTCAAAGTCTAATTATTTGAATACTATCAAAGTTATTAAACTACAATTGATTGATACATATATATTCATTGGGAGTGACTATACCTACCTTACTTCTGAGGCCCTTAATCCGGATTCATTATTTTCCTAATGATAAGCCTTTGTACTTATATTTTTCATTGTTTTTCTGATTACAGTTTTATTTATTGATTGATCTATTAGATATTTACCCTCTCCCCTACCCCGGGGCATTTGATGCACCAAGTAGGCTCAAGGGTGGGGATTTAGACAAAATTGGTTATCTCTAGGGTGGGGATTTAGACTTCAAACATTTTAAAATGTCAAATTCCCCTGGGTCAGCCCGCCGCCCCCCTGGGCGGGCATAATATTGATAGGTGCATTACAGCCAATAACAGCATGAACAAGCAAAAATTGGACTTTTAACCTTGAAGGTCAAGATCATTTATGGATGAAGGTCAAGGTTAGGGTGGTTTACTGAAAGGTCTTGTCCCAAGGGTTGTTGTGGCCAAGTATGAAGACAATACACAAAGAAATAAAAAAGTTATGATCCAGGTACAAGTTTTCGGACGGCAACGGCAACGGCTACGGCAACGGCAACGCCGACCTGACTATAACAATATCTCTATTTTAAAAAAAAAAAAAAAAGTCGAGCTAAAAATGACCTCACCTGTCAATCAGATAGACAACTTTACAGTCCCTTTTGGCTTTAATTACCCTTTTTAGAACTTTTCATCGCTTTGAATCACTACCAGAGTATATCCTTGATTGAATTAAATCACAGTTTCTTTCCACTTTTCGCATTTTCCTTAACCAATCTCAAAATTTCTTTCTCGTATACGTGACACACCTTTCGTATTGTCCGCCATTAATATTTATCAATCACGTGACTCAGATCCGAACATTGGTAGCAAGACATCTCACCCACCAGACACTTCACTCCTCAAATTTCGAAGACACTCCACCTCTTAAGACACTTCATCCCCCAAAATCAGTAACACACTTCACTCCAATTTTTTTCTATAAAGTAAATAAAACAAGTTGTCAACAACAAAATGCGTATATATGTTTATATTTATTATATTTTTTAGTATTATTTGATTAAAATTTTTGCTTATTACCTTTATTTTTACTAAGTTTAAAGCTGATATAGGTTAATTGGTTGTATTGCCATATGATATATCACAGCACTTTCATCCATTAATTGTTTATTGCATGTCATCTTGTTTATTCAACATGTTGATTAGTTGTTTATTCAACGGTTATCTCACAATTGATTAGATAATTGAATTAAAATGGTATAATTGTATGAAAATTAAATTTATTTTCTTAATAAATAAATTAAATAAAGAAATACATAAAATAAATATAAATGAATATGAATGAATAAATTGGTTGCTTTATATGCTTTAATGGTAACATTCAGTGATGTAACTCAAGTTCATTATATACTAAGCCAAGCAACAAAACAGAAATAAATAAAAATAATCTAAAAGTAATAAGTAAAGAATACAAACAAAATATCAATATTGCACACAAAGAACACAAAAATAAAAGAATTGAGAAACTTAGAAATGCCAAAAGTACAAGCCCAAGAGAATACTGGAAAATAATTAACTCTATTGATCAATCTAAAAATGCAACTAAGGCTACTCTTCATGACCTATATGATTTTTTCAAAAAGACAAATGAAGGAGAAAACATAGAAGATAATTCAATAGATTCAGAAACTGTTATAGAAGTAAATGAAGAAATAAATACAGAAATCACTGATGAGGAAATAAAAAAAAGCAGTTAAACTACTTCAAAAACAATAAAAGTCCAGGATGTGACTATATTTTAAATGAACACATTAAGTCAACTATTGATACAATGCTTCCAATTTATAACAAATTATTTAACCTTGTTTTTGACTCTGGATTAATTACCATCCAGCTGGACAAAAGGCTTGTAATATTACCCATTTATAAAAATAAGGGAAATGCCACTCAGCCTGAAAATTATAGACCAATCACTTTATTAAGTTGCTTAGGTAAATTATTTACTGCCATATTGAACAATAGAATTTACAAATTACACTGAAGACCATAACATTATAACCAAATGCCAAGCAGGATTCCGCAAAAAATCACTCAACTACAGATAATTTATTTATATTACAATCTTTAATTGATATTCTAAGAACACAAAAGAAAAAAATATACTGTGCATTTATTGATTTTAAACAAGCATTTGATACTGTCTGGCGGTCAAGGATTATGGAATATAAACTCATTAAATACAATGTAAAATGGCAAATTTTTTTAAAAATAGTCAAAAAAGTATGTATGAAAACACATTAAAAATCATGTGTAAAAATTCCCAAGGTGTTCTGACTTTTTCCCAAGTCTAATCGGAGTAAGACAAGGCGCAAAATTTGTCGCCGATACTATTTTCACTTTATTTAAAATGACCTTGAAACTTTTCTATCAGATAATAATGCAAATGGAATTAAGCTTCAGCATCTTCTGAACTTAACCTTTCAATTTACTCTCAAACTCTTTGTTATTCTATATGCTGATGACACAGTGTTATTAAGTGATTCACAACCAAGGCCTACAAAAAGAGCTAGAACTATTTCGAACAATACTGCACAAAATGGAAACTTACAGTCAACACCTAAAAAACTAAAATAATCATTTTTGGATCAAGAATTGTAAATTAACCTTCCAATCTTTACTTATGGAATAAAGAAATAGAAATTGTAAATGAATACAAATACTTAGGACTCTATTTTCAAAACCTGCAGCTATAAAAAAACCAAAGATCACATTGCTAAACAGCAACAAAGGCCATGTATATTTATTAAAGAAAAATAAACACAACTGA
>NW_026863345.1:0-18116 GCF_026571515.1 Ruditapes philippinarum | reverse complement strand
ATCTTTCGGCGTGGGGATGAATATGGTTTAGAAGGCGTTTTTACAATATCTGTCTTACTTGTGAATCAATGAACATGTTCAGAACGTGTTTTCAATATCTGTCTTACCTGTGTATCAGTGAACAATGTTTCAGGAGCCTAGTTTCAAATGGATCTTTGTTAAGACTTTCCCCTACGTGCTCCATGATGGATTCCATGATGAAAATTGCTGGTAACGAACCTTTAATTTATGCCAAATAAATCTTGTGATATTATCTTTATATATACTCGTATAGTATCATATAGAATTCTTTAATTCTCATAAATATCAAAAAGGTATAATTGTTTAAAGCAGTAAGCCACTGATCAGTGTTATTTTTAATGAAAATTTAAAAAAAAACAATCTTACTTTCGTAATTAACAAAGTGTACAAAACGAACTATTGTATAGTTTTTTTCTCTAATATAACGCACTTTGGTATCTAAAGAAATGTACTCCAAGGGGTGTAATGAAATTTGGCGGTTAACTCAAAAGGAAAAAACGCCGATGTTAACCATAATATTCAGAAATACATTTGCATAATTCTGTGTCAATGTCAATCAGAAAAGTCACGTGACAGTTCAAATATCTTTACCAGGAGATGTCTTGCAGCTGTATTGGCAGGTTTGTTTTTTTTTACAGCCACGCAGGATATCGACCAATTTGGACAATAGTATTGCTTGAAAATGCAACAAAAAGATTGCTTTTATTTTACAACTAAACTCGATATCAGATTAAGCAAATGGTGCATATAGCTGTATTTTACCTTCTGTTAGATATCATAGCTTGCAAAATGACGATTTTTTTATATTTATGATTGTAATGACATGTACAGTCATACTTGTGTTAAAGAGCCACCTCCAAATAAACACATTCCTGTAAATAAAGGCCACCCTTTAACAACAATTCATTAATTTAAAATTAAAAAGAGTAACCTCCAAAATAAAGTTCACTTGTCAAAAATGTGGTAGGGGCCATTTTTCACAGGTTTGGTTGTACATACATTCAACTGCCATCTGTTTATATTGATTATGTAATGTGGTAAGTGCATTTTTGCATAATAAACAAAGCGGTGAATAAAGAAAGAATCAATGCAGCATAAACAAACACTAAAGCTGTATCTTAGACTGAAATCTAAAAAGCTTGCATTATAAAAAATGAGGAAACAAACTACCGGATCACCCCAATACAATAACAAAATAATTTTTAAACAAATAATATTGGTCGCATAAAAAAACTGCCTAACTTAATTGTTTTAAACTGCATAATGAAATCCCGGAATTGATTGCCGACCCTAAATGGAACGTAACCTCTTGTAAAGGTGACGCCCTGCAGAAACAGTCAAATGGTCAAATGTCCGCGTTGTGCCCCCTACCCCGCCCTAAACCTTTTCCTCCACTAGGAAAGCAGAAGAGCCTAGGATTTACTGGTTGAAGGTATCTGCCTCTCAACTCATGTATCGTGGTGCGAGTACTTCACGGGTTACCACCCACGTTTCCTATCATGGACCCCGTACTGGATTGATCTATGGAGCGTACCCAACAATTATCATAATGATGACAGAAACAAATCAAGCCTAAATAAGTTTTTAAAAGTGTGTTAAAATGATTGTATGTTTAAATTAGATGTAATCGCTTTGCAGAGTTGGTCTTATCCAAGAAGTGAAACCACGGCATTGATCAATAAGTGCGGGGACAGGCGGAAGGTACAACTTCGGTTAAATCCCCCACCCCGATAGTTTCCGCACCGACACGGATGAGAGGGGGAGGGAAGGGGTAGCGGTGTTACAAATGACTTGTGCATAACTCATAAATCACACAGTCTCTCTTGTCTACATATCGAAAGTGTTTCATTGGTTAAAATCTAAAAAAAGGAAATATAAACATAGCGATTGACCAATGAAAAACGGCGTTATAAACGAGCAGAAAAAATGACTATGTATTGAGATACCATTGTCAGCCCACGTCTGCATCTGTGGAAGTGAATTGTCGTTTGGGCTGTTTCCACAATCGCCATAATATGTAACCTTTATGCCATTCAGTTGTCCAGACTCCGTCATACCAACCTACATTTTTATAAATTGTAATCAATTTAAGCTTGTGAAAAAGTTGTATTTTTTATTTTTATGTAGCATGATTTCTTGCAAAATGTCTGCGCTAAAAAAAGTATAATGTGCATAGGATATCGACCGAGAATGAGACCTTTCTGTTTAGTGTCGCAAATTTCATGCAAATGATTTGTAAACTAAAAATAGATGTGCACTGAAAATAGCACGTACAAACGTGTTGTATCAATTCAGTAACAAGTACCACCTGTGTATTAATCCAGTGTATATATTACATTATCTCCGATTCACATCATTAAAGTTGCATGCCTCTAGTTGAGCCAAAATGTTTCAAGAAAATCTACCTTGACAAAAAATGTAAAAAGATTTTGAGAAAAATATTCACAATTCAAGAAATAGCAGATATTTGTTAGTTTTTTGTGTAATATGAAATTTAAATTCATCTCGTTATCTTCAAAATCAGTATTTTCACGAGTGGCGTAGCATGGTGAAAATCTTCTCTTCATTGGAAAGTGTTAGATTTTATTTTGGTAATTTTCGCTGTGAAATTATTAAATAATTATAAATTTTGCGGATAAATCAGTAATCCACTCAAGAGCATAAAATAAATAATTTACATATTATTCACAATTGTTAACTGATTTTGCAGTATTAATCACCATATTTCTAGTTCGTGACAAACGCTGTATGGGCTATTTTTGCATATTGTGACCTACTTTTGTTTAGTACTTACGTAAATCTTATGAGTAAATTTCTTTACTTGTACACTTGGCTATATCTTACTTTTTGCTGTATCTTACTTTTTAAAACAATTTAAAAATTACACGAAATTATACATGAATCTTGAGACAAGCTGCTTTAATGGTAAAAAGTAACGTAAAACACCATTTTTAAAAAAGAATTGTGTCACACGCATTCTTGCAAATGTGATTTTTTAGGAGGCAAATTGTATGAATTCATTTTTTTTATTCT
Organism: Ruditapes philippinarum; assembly: GCF_026571515.1. Classification (NCBI taxonomy): domain Eukaryota; kingdom Metazoa; phylum Mollusca; class Bivalvia; order Venerida; family Veneridae; genus Ruditapes; species Ruditapes philippinarum. Next base: position 15,062 of record NW_026863345.1, on the reverse strand, counting down.
GGTTAAACATTAAGTAACATTTTCTATATATTATCTTAATATCATGTTTTAGGATTCTGTCAAAAATATGTGGCAACTCACTTCGTATAGTGCTTTAAACGGAAAACGCTTGCCAATGGCCTTCATATTGTCACCAAGAGTTAGTCGAAATTTAACAGGCCTGTAAATAAACGATATCTAATATATATATATATAGAATATAAATCATGTACATTATTTATTCTTCTTCGTAGTCTTTTGCGTATGTTATACATGTATATACATTTACTTCGAATTTACAAATTTTCTATTCATCAAAATCGAAAGTAAAGTTTTGCAGTGCAGTTTTTGCAGTGCGCCGTCAATATTGAAAAAGATTTAAACATTGGCCGACTAGACGACCGAAAAAAAGGAAGAAAAGATACCAACAATAACAACAAAACCCCAAACAACATAAAACAGTATCCGAAACAGAAAAGCAATCTTTAGAATTTGCACATATATTTGATGCAATTGTAGACTGAATGTAAAACATTTTTGGGCGCATGAGCTATCAAGAACTGCAGACGAGAAAATGGAATAAGTTCCTTCATGAGTGAAAGTTATTTAGCAAATTTTAAGAAGTCAAATGTTTCTTCTTAGATGTCTGTTCGTCTGTTCGACCCGTGGAATAAGTCACGGACAGTCATCTGAAATGTTCCTCCGCCAGAAAGCTTCTAACTACATGAACTAATATAAGGTCATTCATGCACGTTTTGTATTCCACTTAATATAATTTAATATAATAATGCTTTAAATTTTGCTATTAAAACAAAGCAAAGTGTAATTATAAAATCGTTTTTTTTTCTATTTTTGTTGTTTTTGTTTTTTTCGTGAGATAAAAATATTCTTGAAGTATAAGTTATACCTGTTTGTCAGATACATACCCTGTCAGATAAATTTATTTTGTCAGATTAATTTGACTCCTAATTGTCAGATAACAAGTCATTTATTTGTCAGATAAGTATCATCTTGTCAGATAAATACTCATTTGTCAGATAAAAGCCAGTTTTGTCAGATAAATACCAGTTTGTCAGATCATACTAATTTGTCAGATTAATGCCTTTTTGTCAGATAAATATATTTTTGTCAGATATATACCTGTTTGTCAGATAAGCAGACAGCCCACAAGCAGCTGCAATCCAACTATTCCTGGTTATTTTACCACCATACGCTCCCCCAAGTCTCTTCACTTGTACGTTGATACTGAATGACAAAATTTATAACATTCATTATTTACAAGATCGCTAGATTTACCTCCCTTTCCCTTAGTTAATTTTTTATAAACTTTTTTTAATATTTTTCAAAATATTAGAAATATAAAGCAATTTGGACCTTATTAATGTAGTTCAACTTAACAGAAATTGTTATTACAATAAGTATTACTTAAGAATAAACTTAAATATATAATATATAGAGGATATTCAAGTTTTTTTTCCTATAAATATAGTATTTATTTTCGGGATTGATCATCACAAGAAAGGTACAAGTTAAAATAAATAGGCTTCCACGAAAGGTACAGTGGTCGGAAGTAGCAGGTGATTGTAATCACAAGGCAGAGGTACACATTGTATTGTACATTTGTATAGGCCCGCATGACAGGGTACGGCACAGTATTATGAATTGTGAAAATGTGCATATCATAGATGAAAATCTATCTTGTATTTATAGAAAAAAAAAACTTGATTTTTCTGATTATTATTAACTATTTCTATACTTTTTTAATCTTACGATTTGAAAGACTTGTCCTATATTTATTCATTTAATATACTTTAGAAGAATGTAGTCCGCCAAGACACGAGTGAAAATACGGAAAATATATTTTACTGCTGTTTAAAAAATAATGATTATAGTGAAAATACGGAAATAGAAAATATTATTGCATATTATTTCATCAATAGTTCTCCATATTTCATTTAAAATTATTCAATAAACATTCTGACCATCAATAACATTAACAGCTAAGATGTTCACCTGCTTTTCGGCAGTTTAGTAACTTGTGAAATGGCAGTCTGACTAAGATCTAACCACTGTGTACTTGAAAATACATCCATGCCGTCTTCGGTGGGAACACATAGACTCACCTGAAAATAATACATGGATGGATGGATGGATATATGGATGGTTGCATGGATGTATGGATGTATGTATGTTTTTATCTTTATTTTAATATATATATATATATATATATATATATATATATATATATATATATATATATATATATATATATATATATATATATATATATATATATATATATATATATATATATATATATATATATATCTGTCAATATTAAACACTCTTTCATCAATTAATCTACGAAATTTCACGAAATTAATATCGTATAATTATGTTTTTTATTTATATTTTTGTACAAAACTATCGAAATCAAACGCATTTGTTTGAAAATATATATCCTAGAATATCGCTACTGTTTCCTATTAGACGCTGTATGCACATTGTATCTTCATATAGCAATATTGGCTCATATTTCATGAATTGAGTCAATGGAACTGAAATATATACATGTATGAGCTTTTTTGTTGCTGCTTTACCTGTGTTTCCATGTGAAAATGATATTGCGTTCCCATGGAGATGACTCCCTGTATCTTCTTAGGTGACTGGGCGATTGCAGCTACAAATAAATTAAGTTTAAGAAAATAAGACAGCATAATAGGCTAAAACAAAACATATCCTTCCTTTTTTTAGAAGAGATACAATTCATATGAAAACAAATGCATAGTAAAGGATAAACTTAGAAATACGGATCGTTTAATTATTTTTATACTTTCAAAAGAAACAAATCAAGCAAAGACGTTGAAACCTATATGTTTGCTATTTAAAAAGATAAACGCGTCATAAAGTAAATAACGAAGCTCATCATCTAAATTTATGATAAAAATTGACTATAATACGGAATTTTTATTACAATGCGATTTCAGGTAAGTGTAAAATGTGAAAATGGAAGAAACTATCGATTTTAATGATAGAAATGATGGTGTATTATATAACACAAAATTTTCAAATAAAACTGATGCCATCACTCTTACAATTTTTACACAGGAAACATATGAAGAAATAAAGGATTATCTATGTAAAAAGTACTCTTTTAAATTAAACAAAAACACTAATGGTATTGAAACACACATTTCTGAAAATGAAAAGAAAACTGTTGTCACAATTTATGAAAATAAAACAATATTTATTCAAGGGAAAGGGTGTTGGAAGTGGAAGAACACAATCTTTAAAACGATATTAGATAACTTGAGTGTAACCATTCCAGACAATCTGCAATCTTCAAACCAAGTAAACCAAAATGATAGTTCTCCAGCCAGTAGTAGAACATCCAAAAGTCCTTTGCAGTATCTATCTAGCATGGTAAATCTCTTGCGTAGTCCACGAAACAGGACACCAATTAGACCAAATAATCAAAGAAGCGTGTCTTATTTAAAGGGAGGTAGCGCAACACTTTTCAATAACAACAACAATGAGCAAACCTTTGTCAAACAGCCAGTAGCTGAAAAATCATCAAAAAGTGAGCAAGTAAAAATTGTTCAGATTGAAAATAATGCAAATAGTGATGAAACTTTAGTGAAAGAAGGATTTGAGTCTGATATAAATGAACCTTTAGTGAATGAAGACGTAATTAAGTGTGACAATCTGTCTGTTATCATCAGTACTGATGGGTCTGTAAAAGGTATGGTTGATAATTATGAAAGTGAACCATTAATATGTCCATTAGTTAACAAAGATACTACTGATAACAACAATGAAGAGCTTAAAAAGCAAATGGGAGAAAACAAAGACCTTCAAAACACATTAAAACAGTTTCTGTCTCAATCCAAAATTCTGAAATGTGAAAATGAAAAATTGCTCAATGTACTAGAAAATACAAAACGTGAAAATGAAATTCTACGCATGAAAGTCATTGAACAAAATGACAAGTGTGAAAAAGTTGAAAGTGAGTTATCAAAACTGAAACATAATCTGAGCAAAGCTACAGCTGAATGTCTTGTACTTGAAGAATCAAATGAAAAATTAAAGAAGCAAAATGTCACACTGTCAAAAGAGAAAACACAACTAGCCGATCGATTGGCCAAGTCTACAATGAAAGCAGACAGTATCGAATCGAAAATTGAAAGTGTGACAGAGTGTGTAGGAAAGAAAGTAGCTAAAGACATTAAAGACTTGAGAGATGAACTGTTGAAAGAAATGTATGAAGTAAAACAGCAAATTGGTAGATCGGTAATACAGACTTCTGCTGAAAAAACGATCTCGCCTGAGTCCCATAAACAGGATAATATTGAGAAAGACAAACAAATTAACACAAAAAACCCTGAAAATAACACTCGGCCAACAGAAAATCAAAATTCAAAATCTAAATACTCTGCATTTATAGCAGGTGATTCAATGACAGGTATCCTGAGTGCGAACAGAATGTCAGACTTTAATGTGAAAGTTAACATCAAGACTCACTCTGGTGGAAGAATAAGCACAATTGAAAATACCTTCATATCAATGAATGATACAGATTCAAATGGAATAAAGGATAAAGATGTAATATTACTTCATGTAGGCACAAATAATATATCTGATGCAGATTCCAGCCAGTACATAGTTGATGAGCTGAAGGATACAATACACACTGTAAAAACCATCAACTCAAAGTGTAAAATAATCATTTCTTCAATTCTACCTAGAAGAAATGACAAACTTGTCAACACCATTATATCTGAAACCAACAACAGGTTTAGAGATCTGTGTGCAAATGGTGGTCATCACTATATCAACCATAACTCTGACTTTTTCCTGCATGGTACTCCAGACAAATCGCTGTATAAAGACTATTAACATCTAAATAGAAAGGGTGGAAAACTGTTTGAAACAAACATGAGGAAGGCTATAAACTATGTCCTAGGCATATCTACGATGCCATCTGATGACCATAGCAGTAACACAATGGACAACAAGTCTCATTTTCAGAAAGGGAGGTTTACAGGGAGGAGAGACGAGAACATGGTCTACATGCCAGTACCAACTTCATGGCTGAGAAATCAGAATTCTTGGGATCGCCGTCGTTAGATATTTGTGAAAGTAATTCATTTCAATATGGAGAAACCAATGTTAATTTGACTAATGAAATTGTAAACGACAATACTTTAAACTATGACTCCAATAAGAATAGTAACTCATGGTACACGCATAAAGGGTTGAACATACTACATCTTAACATTCACTATTTGTACCCAAAATTAGACGAACTCAAAATTATAATTTCAGAACAAAAAATTGATATACTCTGTTTATGTGAAACGTTTCTAAATGTAAATTTTCTAGACAATGAACTACAGTTGGACAATTTTACACTTTTTCGCAAGGACAGGCCTTCCAATGGAGGCGGTTTAATTATTTATGTTAGAGACTGTTTATCTTTTGTACATAGATCTGATTTAGAAAGTATTTCTATTGAATCCATTTGGCTTGAACTTAAACAGCCTAAATGTAAATCGTTATTATTGTGTTATGCATACAGACCACCATCTTCTAAAGTTGAGTGGCTTGATAATTTTGCTATATCCTTAGAAAAATCATATTTAGAGGAAAAAGAATGTATTGTTATTGGAGATTTTAACTATGATATTTTAAAGCATGATAATTGTTCTAAATCTTGGTTAGATCTAATGCAGTCTGTAAATTTTTCTCAGCTTGTTGAATCTCCTACCAGAGTAACTTCAAGCTCTGCTACATTGATAGATCATGCATTTTCAAACATGCCTCAAAATGTAGTCGATGTTTTTGTACCTTCCTTATCCATTAGTGACCATTTTCCCATTTGTCTTACACGCAAACTTTCAAATATCAGTGTTAAAGGTCCCATGCATAAGACAATAACCTTCCGGTCTCTTAAACACTTTGATGAAAATCGATTTTTAACCGAATTGTCAGAGCAACTCTGGTCAGAAGTAGCATTTGTAGAAAATCAAGATAACTCAATAGATTTGTTCACTGATAAATTTTTGTCTGTCCTTGGAAAACATGCACCAACCAGAAAAAAACGAGTAAAGAAGGTCACCCAACCAAACTGGATTAATAAAAACATCCTCGATGCTATTAAAACAAAACACCAGTTTCATAGGGTTAATGACACATATAATTACAACATATGGAAACAACACGTTAAGTCTCTCATATATGATTCTAAGCGACAATATTATAATGATACCATCAATCAAAACAAACACAACCCAAAGAAATTATGGACTGGTCTAAATGAATTATCTGGTTACAAATCCAAGGTTCAAACACATTTTATTGATGATGATGATGGCAACCCGGTTTCTGACCCTTTAATCACTGCAAATTTATTCAACAGACAATTTGCAAATCTCAATCAATCACATCATGCCATTAATCAGACTGGTTATGAAAATCCTGAGCTTGTTGAAGTAAATGCATCTAAACTTCAGCATATACCCCCTTTCAAAATACCTAAAATAGAGATCTCTTATGTGTTAAACCAATTAAAATCGATTGATATTTCAAAGTCATGTGGGTCAGATGGTCTCAGTGCAAGGTTTCTAAAGTTATCGGCTCATATTATTGCTCCCATACTTACCACTATATTCAATAACAGTATTCTAAACAAAACATTTCCTAAATCATTCAAAAATGCAAAAGTCATTCCTATACATAAAAAGGGTTCTAAAAGTGATAAAAGAAACTATAGGCCAATTTCCATACTTCCCTTGATATCACTTATTCTTGAACGTCATGTCAGTTCACATTTAAAGCAATACCTTGAGAAAAATCAACTTCTTTACCAACGTCAGTCTGGATTCAGGTCAAATCATTCATGTCAAACAGCATTGATTAGAGTTATTGATGACTGGATTACAGCTATTGACAAAAACGAAATAGTTGGTTCAATTTTCCTTGATCTCTCTAAAGCTTTTGACTATGTGGATCACTCTATTATTATTGAAAAGCTTAGAATGTATAACCTAGACCTTTCATCAGTTGCTTGGTTTTCCTCCTATTTAGATTGCAGAACCCAACAAACTTACATATCCGGTTTATATTCAGAGTCAAGTTCAGTAACTACTGGAGTTCCTCAGGGCTCAGTGCTAGGTCCTATACTGTTTTTAATCTATATCAATGACCTGCCTTTGTCTATGGAAAAAACAGAAACTGATATTTTTGCTGATGACACTACCCTTTCAACCTCTGATGTATCCCTAAACAGAATCTCTTACTCATGATCTTTTAAATGCCAACAAATGGTGTGATTTGAATCGCATGTCTATCAATGTTAACAAAACTAAGGTCATGTATATTTCCTCAAAACACAAGCAAAATTATATCCATGAAAGTAATCCTTGTATTTTATATAAAACAGAGCAAATTTTTTGTAGCTCTGAAGAAAAATTATTGGGTATTACAATTAATAACACCTTGTCTTGGCAAAGCCATATTGATAATGTTCTTAAAAAGTGTCACTCATTGTTACATTTATTATCACGTATTAAATTATTCATATCTATACCTGTACGTAAAATGTTTTACAATGCATATATTTTACCACATCTTGATTATTGTTGCATAATTTACGGTAACTGTATGTCTTTTTCTAGAAGATAAACTCATTAAGTTCCAAAAAGAGAGCTGCAAGACTAATTCTAGACAAAGATTATGACACTCCATCTGCTGAACTTTTTTCTGAACTCTGCTGGATGACCTTTTCACAGAGGGTTGTTTTTCAAAAAGCTATTATGATGTTTAAAATAATGAATAATAAGGCGCCTACCTATTTATTGAATAATTTCATTTTATCGTCAGATGTTCATACTCGCATTTTGCGTTCATCATCTGATTTTCAACTTTATACCCCTAGACCAAATACTGAACAATTTCGTAAGTCTTTTGTTTATTCTGGATCTTGTATTTGGAATGGCCTTCCTGATTATATTAAGTCTGCTACATCTGTTAACCATTTTAAAACCTTATACTTGAGGTATTATCACACATCCATGTATGCAAATTGATAATCTCCTGTATGTTTTACATTTATGTATTTTAATAGTTTGAATATGTTAAATTTACATTGTTCCTTGTTGAGGGCCTCATGGAAGATTGATATGTTTGTTCAAATGAGTTCTCTCGTTAAATAAAGTCTTTATTATTATTATTATTATTATTATTATTATTATTATTATTATTATTATTATGATATAATGAATTTATGAGGAAATTAATACGAAAATATTAGCGAAAAATAATCTAACGCAAATAAAACCAGTTATACAGTAAACTGTTGAATGGGCAATATAGATGTTAGAAAGTTGTTTAACCATTTACCAGCTGGGTTTTATTTAATAGACTTGTCCAGCAACACATTTGGAACAGTCCATTTTCATTTTTGGAAATATCAAGATGAAAATTTGAGGTTGGTCAGAAATAATATAGAGTCTGGTCGGACTACACGGCTGTGCATCCTGGCCAGACTCTATGCCGGTGACAAAAAGTTATCCCTTTTGGTTCCCGCATGATAAGGGTAAAAATTTAGTCTAACTATTGAAAGTTCATTTAAGATATAAAAAAATGTTGATAGGAATCAAGCACAGCTTAATCCGGAATATGATTACCATACCACAAAGAGTTCTTAACTCTGATAAGCCTTTGCTTCCTGTATAAAGACAGGCCAGAATGCACATTCGAGCAGTCTTATCTGGCTCTATACCATGGTGGGTGATAACGTGGCATTTTTCAAGGTAACAAGAGGCACCGCCAATACCTCTGATTTTTTTACTTAAAATGTTGTTTTTATACGTTTCGTTTCAATATCTGAATAATAAATATTACCACGCTCCACGATGCCCATGGACTATCCCGTTATGCTAGCAGAAATGCGGCCATATTTTGATAAACAAATATGGGGTAACATTGTACACAATTTCTAAAAGCATTGCTGCAAAAGTATAAGAGTTTCATTTGGAAAAATGTGAACCATTGGGAGTGGAAACTATTTTCTTAGAACATGTTGTTTCTTATACATTTTACGATCACATAAAATAGTATTTATACAATTGTTATATCACGTACTGTCTGGGTCACCGACAACTTTGTCATCACACTGTTTCGGGAAAAACGACTTTTTGTTGATGGCATCTTCCAAAGTGAGGACTGGAGTTTGTACATTACTGTATGTAACCTTGACAGCATAAACTGCACCAAGAGCTATTTCGTATGATTCTGAAAGTATGGATATAAAATGACAAAAAGTTTCTACATAAATAGATGAAATTAAATATATTAATTTAAAGCAAATTGCAGAAAAACATATAAGAAGTGACACTGAATAATAAAAAAAATCTTGAAAAAAATCAAGGCCAATAGACGTTTACCGGAACGGGCACCTGCGTAGAACCACGGACCTAAAATACGCTTGCTGGATAGCCCTCGAATTATTTCGTGAAAGAAGTCACTGTCCCTTGAACCCACAAAGGCGATGGTCAAATGATTTAGTCATTGAATTAAACCACTCGACCATTGCGGCCTCATTTAATTAAAGATAAGATAATTATAACAGATTAAAATATACCTGCTACGACGATCGCAACTGGCTGGCCACAGTAAGTTATATTTTTGCTTACAAGTACCTGAAAAAATTATATGCTTATTAAAATTGGAATACGTTTGATTTCAAAATAATATATTATGTTTTTTGTTGTTTTGTTTTTGTGTGTGTTTTGGTGTTGTAATTGATTTTTTGTGGAGGGACGGGGGTAAGGGGAGGGGTCGGGGTTTTTAATTAAGAGATTGTGTGTGTAAAAGAAATAGCGGGTAAGTTTTACAAGTAAGATAAAAGTATGTACCTTCAAACCAATACACTGGTTCGGCCAGACGGTTATGAAAATACGGAAAACATACTACAGACTGTAAAATTATCTATACAAGGTGTTCAGTATTTCTTTATATAGAGTTATAATAGCAAGTCAACTTACTCAATTGTGAACATGTTTATTACACAAACATTTCTTGACTTCTTTTATTCACTGTATAAGACCTTATGAATTTAAAACTGCACATAAAAATGTGCAGATGTCCTCATATGCTGAAGACCTTTTGAAATTTACAAAATCAAATTAAAAAAAGTGTTGCACAAAGAATTTACATAACGGACCAAAGTCTCTGAAGCACCCTTAGCTTCTTTTTTGCATTATAATTTTTGGGTGTAAAATGATTTCAATGTAAAGACTATGACAATGTCCCATCTTTACTGTAAGAGGAAAACATCTGTTGACTTTCAATATGTCAGATTGGAGTAGAACCACATGCCGGTCATGAAAGGTACATTATAGTTTCCCCTAAGTTAGTGAAATAATAATAATAAAAAAAAACTTGCATGATTTAAACCCTTAGCGTTGACAGTCAAGTGAAAATATGCCAGAAACCTTCAAGGCTCATAATGCTCCTAAAAATCATTGTCTTTTAAAAGTTTTTATAATGTTTAAATACGGATTTTTGAGCATGTTAGATCTTAATCAAATGATGGAAATAGCCTGATGGTGAATTTATTTATTAAAGTAGCAAAATGTAAATATTAAGCATTGTAACAGTGGTAACTGCCAAAATTAAGAAACCAGTAACAAAAGATATTTTAGGTAATCGGTCAGTGAGAAACATTTTGGAAACTATAACAGAACACCAAAAATTAAATGTTTTTGAGAAATAAAAGTATTTATTTGGCATTATGGGCCTTTAATTTCACAAAAATCACAAAGGCAACTCTTTTATAATCAAAAACGTGTTTTATAATTTGATGAAGATAGTTTATTATACTGTATTTAAACAAGATGACTCAAAGATAAAAAAATAATTATGTACACATATTGTTGAAATATGAGTATATAAAATTATTCAGTTTTCTGAAAATGGATCAATAATTTGTTATCAATATTTTAAAGTGGTGAATACATTGTGAGAGATATGACATGTTTTGATTACTACATTCATGATCGTAACTTTATCTATATAAAGGTTAAACTATTTGGGGTATATTTATTCATAAATGAAGGAAGAAAGGAAATGTTTAATTAATATTGTTGAGAAAGCAGTATTAGAGACAATGGAAATGTAAAGGTTTGAATAAACGTTTAATTACAAAAAGTATTTTCAAAATGACTATGTGATTACTGCAAATAAAGAAATAAGGAAAAGCTACATCTGTCTTTAGGTGTTGTATAGATCAACAAAGTAAACTGGTTTAAACAAGATATTGTACAAAATGGCTACCGGTGGAGAAATAAATACTGATATTCTTTCTGATGAAATATTTGATGTACTTTGTTCAATGTGTAAAAATGGTGGTAAAAAAACTGAAGGTGAAAAATTCTGTGTAGACTGTCATGATTATTTCTGCATAAATTGTGTAAAGATTCACAGTCAAGTGCCTTTGTGTGTTGGTCACAAGGTGTTGGATAAATCTCAAGTTAACTCAGGAACCAGTAAAGGTCTGCCAAGGGCACCAGCAGAGAGATGTGACAGACACAGTCATAAACACATTGATATGTACTGTCAGAATCATGATAATGTTGGCTGTTCTACATGTATGACAATTGATCACAGGTAACTTTTAGCATAATGATCATTTAACTTTTTTTAAAATATCTATTTATTTCATTAATTTACTATAATCATTCTTTAATCCATTGAGTCTGCCTACTATGGTGGCTGATTTGTGCCATTCGTGTTTTCGCCCCGCGCTCCCGCCATTTTAATTTGTTAATTCTCGACTTTTCGCTTGGCGGGGTCGCGGGACGAAAACACGCTAATTAGCGGGGGCGCGGGGCGAAGTTTTTTTCATTAAACTTCGCCCCGCGCCCCCGCCGTTTTATTTCTTAATTCTCGCTCCGCGCCCTCGCGGGGCGAAGTTTTATTTGTTAAACTTCGCCGCGCGCCCCCGCTAATTAGCGTGTTTTCGTTCCGCGACCCCGCCATTTAAACTTGTAAATTCTCGACTTTTCGCTTGGCGGGGTCGCGGGACGAAAACACGCTAATTAGCGGGGGCGCGGGGCGAAGTTTTATTTTATTTAATTTCGCCCCGCGCCCCCGCCGTTTTATTTCTTAATTCTCGCTCTGCGCCCTCGCGGGGCGAAGTTTTATTTGTTAAACTTCGCCGCGCGCCCCCGATAATTAGCGTGTTTTCGCTCCGCGACCCCGCCATTTTAACTTGTAAATTCTCGACTTTTCGCTTGGCGGGGTGGCGGGACGAAAATACAAATGGCACAAATCAGCCACCATAGCCTGCTTAGTGATGTTTCCCATCAACTGATCATTGACCAAGAACTGATAATGACTGTCAGTCAATTTTCAAATTTTGAGAAAAACAAGAGCGATCAGTGATCACATGTGTCGCCTCATGATGGCCAATTTTATGTTGGGACAAGTTTTGTGACAGATGGACAGACAGACGGACAGTGCACAACTAGACTTGGTACTGATCATTCCTGTAATTTATGAGGAGTAGTCCGGACAAGCTTTTGTGTACAACTAGACTTGGTACTGATCATTCCTGTAAAGTTTGGATAAAATTGCACCAGTAGTTTATGAGGAGTAGTTCGGACAAGCTTTTGTGTATCTGTCAACACACAGAAAAAAAACACTTTTTTATCAAAGGGCCATAACTAGGCCAAAAATCATTCAACAGGAAAACCCGTGCAATAAGCGCAAGGACTTGAGCTACAGATCAATCCTGTAAAGTTTCATTGAAATTGCATTTGTGGTATAAGAGAAGTATTCCGGACAAACTTTAAAAATAAAAATTATTAAAGGGCCATAACTCTGACAAAAATCATTGAACCGGAAAATGCTGACAATATGCACAACAAGACTTGGTACTGATCATTCCTGTAAAGTTTGGATGAAATTGCACTAGTAGTTTATGAGGAGTAGTCCGGACAAGTTTTGTGACGGACGGACAGACGGACGGACAGACGACGGAGAGGTGATCCCTATATGTCGCAGAGGCGACACAAAAAAAAACTTGAATGCCATTGGATAGTGAATCCAGGACATTAATATTAAGTCATTCTTTTAGTTAGTAAAGTGGTAACATGTTTAACAATAAAACTTTATAAGTAAATAAAATAAATTATTATTTTTTAAAAACATGTTGTTATTATAGTATATAACACTTCTTCTACTTCAGATGCTTTAACAAACTGATTTGTTTTTCAGATCATGTAAGGATATATTCTATATACCAGAATTCATCCAAAACAAATCATACCAAGTGGCTACAAGAGAAATTCAAACAAAGCTGAAGGCATTAGTCAAGACGCTTGCTGTACAAGCTAACAAATTTCAACAGGATAAACAGAACCTTCAGAATAGAAAGGCTGAGTTACTGGATGCTATTAGAAAATTCCGACAAGAAATTAATGACCAACTAGACAAGCTGGAGAAAAATTCTGTAGATGAGATAGAAAATAAATTCAAACTTCTTGAAGACAAGATTGAAGAAGGTCTCAAACAGTTACAAACACACAAAGCAAAGGTTAAATCAGCTAATGATAAATTAACATCTCCAAACCCAAATCAAGCTGAATTGTTTGTTCATGTGAAGATGGGGGAAGATGCTGAAAATGTTGCCAACAAATTTATAGAAGATACCATAACGAGGATAACAGTAAGTGACACAGAGTTCAAACCTAACAGAAATCTCCTTCAACAGCTGAAACAAAACCAAACCATTGGCATGCTGACAGAGAAAACTACAAAAACTGCTGACAAGTTGCTTCAGATTACAGGAGGGCAATCATACTGTGCCAAAGTTAAGTCAGATGAATACACATGTTCTATCTTCAGTGCCTGCTATATGGAAGATGGTAAAATAATCCTGGCTGACTACAACAACCAGAAGCTTAAAAGATTAGATTGTCACAATTATACCATCACAGATTGCTATAATCTACCTGGAGAGCCATATCAAATATGTAAAATTAATGAAACACAAGTAGCAGTAACATTATACACCAAACAGGAAGTTCATTTGATTTCTGTAGACAGACAAATGAAAACAACAAACAAGATTAAAACTGATTTTGACTGTCTTGGTCTTGCATATGCAAACAATCATTTATATATTTCTGATTTCACATCAGTCTATATCTATACAATGTCTGGCAGGAAACTTAAACAGTTTAGTACTGACCTGTCAGGACAGAAACCGTTCTCTGACATAAACAGTATAGCTGTCAGTAGGGATGCTACAAGGGTTTATGTTACTGATCCTTATAAAGGACTGAGAATACTGGAGACCAATGGTCAGATGTTTACAACATTTAAAGGTAAACAATTACAGGGTGCTTTTTATTGTCATCTCACTGAAGCAGGTAGTGTGCTGGTATCTGGATATCAATCCAAAAATGTTTTACAGTTTACATCTGATGGTAAGCTGATAGGAGAGGTCACAAAAGCTGATAGTGGAAAACAAGGAATAAACACACTTTGTTGTAATCAACAAATGTCTAAGATGTGTATAAGCAGAGTGGGTGCAGACAATATTGAAGTGTATAATATCTGATCAGTTATGTAAATTAATACAAACAAGCATATAATCATGATTATTGAAATGAAAGAATAAATATAAAACATGAAATGTAACCAAAAAAAAAACAACATAAAAACAACAACAACAGAAAACAACAACAAAAAACAGAAAACAATACTAATATGCTGTGTGATAAAAAATATGTACAGTAAAACCCTTAATTAAGGCCACTATCAGGACTGAACCAAAGTGGTCTTAATTGTGGGGTGGACTTAATTGTTGATATTCTTATCATTGCTTACACACTTTATGACCATGGTCTATTTTAATCAATGAACAAACAAAATGTATCTTAACCCTCAAATACAATATAAAAGTATGTTATAATATTTAAATCTTATGGGAAGAAAGCATATTTCTGAAGAAATTGAATATTAATTCTCTTTGGTTCAATATTAATTGTTATTAATTGTTAAACATGACAATT